>NW_006771270.1:33921-124140 GCF_000442215.2 Lipotes vexillifer
GCAACGGGAGAGGCCACAACGGTGAGAGGCCCGCGTACCGCAAAAAAAAAAAAAAAACATGCGAGCTAGGCATGTGGTGCCTGTGTCCTGGAGCTGACCCCCTCTCCCCAGCCCCTCCTCACTCCCACCCATTCCAGGGTCCACTGGGTAGTTGCAGGTTGAAGCCTGAGGCTGTCATGTCACTCACTGCAGACCCCATGCATTTCTTCATTTACTCAGAAAGTACTGAATGGGCATCTACTCTGAGCCAAACCCTGGCTAGATCAGAGCTTTTCTAAGTTTAATCTGCCCACAAATTACCTGGATCTTGTTTAAATGCAGATATTGATCCAGTAGGTCTGGGATGGGGCCTGAGATTATGTATTTCTAACAAGGTCTCGGGTGATGCTGATGCTGTCGGTCTGTGGACCGCACTTTGAGTAGCCAGAGGCTAGAAGCCAGGGCTACCACTCTCAGCAGAGTGCACCCCTGCCCTCCTGGGGTTCAGAGTCTAGTGGGAGGACATGAGGCAACAGACATTCAGAGGATGGGAGGGAGAGTCACACTCACAGAGGCGGACGGGCACCTCCCTGCCCTTCAGAAGTCTTGGAGGGCTTCCCAGAAGAGATGACACGTGGAGTACTGAAAGACTTTTGGGAAGTGGTCAGGCCAAGGAGAGAAGGGAAGAGGTGGGAGGGAAAAGATGTGGCAGAGAGAAGAGCCTGAACTGGATGGGCTGAGAGACTTTACCGCGCCCGACTGAAAGGCTATAGAGGGAGCAGGGAGAGAGGAGGCGGCAGGACAGGGCCGGGGCCAGATCGCAGGGGCCTTGAAGCCATACATCTGGGCTCCATTCAGTGGGAGACAAGGAGGCTTTGAAGGATTTTGAACGACGAAGTGATATGGTCAGATTGAGGATTTAGAACCTCCCTGTAGCTACTGCAAAGAGAATGGTCCTCAGTCACACCCCAGGCTGAACCACTGCAGACAGAGAAGGGAATGTCCCATTTTTCAAGGCATCTCACATCCCCCTCCTTTCCCCCCACCACCATCTCCACACCCCATAATGCTCGCACCTGCCCAGGATCTTGAAGGGGCCGAACAAACGGAATGCAAGAGCCTCAGACACCATTCCCATCCCAGCCAAGCCCTCAGGGCGTCAGACCCCCTGGCAAGGTCTTAGAAAGAAAAGGCAGTACCTGTCTCTTCCACTACATGCTCCTGCTCTGGGCAGTGCAGGCTCAGTGAAGCACAAAAAACAAAGAGAAGACCCTCACCCAACATCCTGAGCTCAAAGGGGCTGCCGTCCAGTGAGGGAAGACGCCTCCCATTTGCAGCTGGCAGAGATGAAGGAGCAGAGTTCAGGGCATGCTGGTGATGGTTCTGCCCAGGCTGGCAAGACATCCAGAACCTGGACAACCAAGGGAGACTTGAGGTCTGGACGGCCTAAGCCGCTGCTCTGGCCACTCTCTACCTTGGGTGCCGAGAGCATATTAACTGAAAGAGGAGAAGCTGCCCCCTTGGGACAGGCCCACCTCTGGAGAGTCCCACTGCCTAGGGTCGCTCTTGGCGTAAGGGTGGTCGCTGGGGGCGGTTGGGTTTGAGTCAAGCCCCTGCTTATAATTTGCTGTCACCCGCGTGGCTAGGAGGTTGAGCTGAATGATGCTGACACTGACTCATCCATCTCTGGGGTTCTGTGAAAACTCTAGCCCCTTGACCCTGTGTGCCTCGTCCGATGGTAACAACACATCTCTTGTCTTTCCGCACTAATTGTCCTGGTCTTGACCTCTGGCCTGGGTCTGTGAGTCTGGGGCTCCACCTCTGGGTCTATGGTCTCTTGCCTGCCACCAGAGGCAGTCCACGCCATGAGGGCAGCTGCAAGAACATTGAATTTGAAATTAAATGACTTCTTGACTCCCGGTGCTGCCATTTACTTCTCTCACTGTGTCGAGTACGTTCTCAGATTCTCTGAGCCTCAGTTTCAACGTCTGCGAAAGGGAACTAAGATTTCTGGCCCCTTCGGAGCTGGTTGTGAGCAATAATTAAGAACATGTGAAACTTTGGACAGACTTATAAAACGACCACATCATTTGCCAGGACGCCCTTGGGTCTGGGAGGTCCTGCCCCTCCCGGGCAGCCCCACAGATGGGCTTGATGGTGCGTTTGTTTCAAGGCCACCTCACCCCACCCCCTGAATTTCCAGGTTGTTTTCCATATACTCTATTAAATGGTGGGAAAAACATTGACTTCGGAGTCCAAGATGCCTCTGTTCAAATCCCAGCTCTCGTACGAACTAGGTGAACTTAGAGCAGTCACCTTACCTTCCTGAGCCTCAGTTTTCTTGTTTGCAAACTTGAAACACCCACTTATGGTTGTGAGAATAAATGAGGTAACATCTACAAAGCACCTGGCCAAAGTAGACATGCTGCAGCCTTCCATCCGTTCCTCAAGGCAAGAGTTAGACATTTATAAATGCTCATCTCTTTCAGAAAGCACAGCCCTGGCAGGAATCTAACTCAACCCAGAATGTGACAAACTCTTACTCTCTCATCCCACCCCTCTCACGCCTCACTAAGGGATGTTCTGTCCCATGTCCGCCCATGTCCCCTGGTGGTCCAATCAATTAGCGTGAGGTTACCGTGAGCAGTGCAGAAGGTGGGGATGTGGGACAGACAATGAATTCAAGGAACTGAAAACCTATGTGGGCAACAATTCAAGCATATGGAGTATCCCAGGTCCCTGTGCCTTCATAGGATGCCCAGTGTGTGACAGAGGCAGGGAATGCTTGCGCATCAGGGGAGAGAGAGTCCCCGGGGGCTGGAGAGCATCACCCCCTGTGCATCACAGGCACCTAAGAACACCAGTGGGAAAGGCAGTTGGTGGGGGCCAAAAGGCTCCTCCCAGGTTGAGGGTAACGAGGATAGAGGGGGAGGACCCAGGGGTGGGGAGGCACGACTTCAGGCCCAGCTGCTACCATTGGCCTGGAGCCACTGGTTAGCTCCTCTCATCTGCAGCCTTGGGTCTGAAGGACAAACTGGTATAAAGCATGAAGCGAAGTCTGGGGAGAAGCAGGCAGACCTGGGTCCAAGCCCCAGCCCCGACACATCACCTCTGAGGCTCTGGGCAAATCAAGTCACCTGTCTGAGCCCCATTTTCCTCCTTGGGCCTCATGGGAAGGGAGCGCCTCTCCACCTGCTCCCAGGACTGCTGGGAGGATCAGCTGAGAGAACACTGAGAACACACTTGCAGAACATGAACCTTAGTGTCTGGAGTGGAGATGCTGGCCATGGTTGCTCTGACAGAGGCTGCGTGGAATCCCCCCTCCCCCAGGAGCCCAGAGTAAGGTAGGGACCCAGACATTGGGAGGCAGGTGGAGGTAGAGGGGGCCACAGGGCCAGTGTCCTTCCCAAGCTGGAGCAAGGGCAGCCTCAGGAAGGGCTAGAGCCCCGTGTCCAGCAGACAGAATCCACAGACATGACTCCCCACTCTGGGGGCACCAGTCATGACGCAGGCGAGAGGAAGTGATGTATGGAGAGAGCCCTCCAGCCTGGAATGAGTCAACTCCATATCACTGCCCATCCCCAAATACCTCTCCACCTTCCACCTTAATCCCCTCTGCCCTGCACCTTTCTGCCCTTCCTAGATGCTGAGCTCCACTTCTGACCCAGGCTCGGTGACTGGGTCAGCTCCTGGAAAGCCCCAGCGGGGGTCGTGGAGCTGCCAGCAGGGGCTGGACCTCCTCCCCTCCCCCACCCTTACCCGCCCACCTTCCTGAGAGCTGTCACGGGATGCTCAGTGTTTCCTCGCTCCTCGGCTTTATAATTAAGCGTCCTTGTCCTCAGTCCGCTTCCTAATCTATTCATTGTGTGTCATTAGTGGATAATTGGATGGAACTGAAGAACCTTGAGAGCTCCAAGCTGGACTCCAATGCCCCTCCCCATGGACTCGGCAGCCTCCTTCACTCTTGCTCCAAGCCAAGGTGTCAACCCATCTTATTCTCTCCCCGCTGTGTCTCCTCTTTCCCTCACGCACTGTTTAGGGTGGAAGAACTTCAGCATTTTAAAGGGTTACTGGTGCATCCAGGCTGAATGTGAGACCTGGATGAATGAATGAGTGAATGCATCACTCTATCTCTAGGTGGCTCTGTGTCTTGTCTCGGTTTGCTTTGACTCCCTCTCTTCCTTTCTGTAATGTGTTGGGGTTATTTCCCTGAGAAAAACCCCAAGGAGCTGCTCCTGGAATCGGGCAGGAGAAAAGGGCAGGACAACCTATCAGCACCACAGCCAGGCTGCCCCCATGGAGCCCAGGCAGCCTCACTACCACACATCCTGTGCCCAACGTAAGGACGCAGAAGGGCCGGCGGACAGGCAGCAGCATGCATGGCCCCTAGCCCTCTGCCTGGGAATCAGGACTCTGGGAGCCTGTCCCACCCTGACCCTGGCCTGCTCTGTGGCCTTCAACAAGTGGTTTGCCCTCCAGGCAACAGTTTTGCCAAATGCAAAATGGATTCCCTGCTCCAACTCTGAAATATCTGTCAAGATCAACAAGCCAGAAGCCAAGGAGGCTGATCCTACACTTGCTTATCCAGGACAGGCAGGGAGTGCCCTGCCCAATCAGGAGGGACAATGTGATGCTCACCCCTGTGGTCCAGGGTCTCTAACGACCCCATTCTTAGACCAGCAGCCCACAGCAGAGCTCTTGCTTTTCCCAGTGTTTCCCTTGCTTCTATGATGAGAACAGGTCACATATGGGGGACAAAAGGTCTTTACAGACATTATCTTACCGTCATTATTCTCAAGAAACAGATGAGGCAACCATCAGCATCCCCACTTTACAGAGGAGAAACAAAGGCTCAGGAGGGCTAGAAGGGCACCTCAAGATTTCACACTGGTCAGTGATGACCCCAGGTCTGCCCGACTCTGCCCATGATGCAGAAGCCAATGCAAAAGAGAAGACAGTTTGCTGTCTACTTGTCTCCTCCTTTGCTCCCTGCACGCACCAACGCCAACCCTGTCGCTGCCCACAGACAGCTTCAGCGGGTCCCTTTGCTGGACTCCAGGCATCTAGGGGCACATATGGGGCTGACTTCCTGGCAGCAGAAGAGCTGCTGTGGTAGCCCCCTCGGCCTGGGGGCTCCAGCTGGGGCCAACCTAGCTGAGTTGGGGGATGAGCCAATTGGTGGATGCTCGAGGCCAGCAGACAGAGCTAGGAAAGCAGCAGGGGCAACAGTGGAGTCAGGTCAGGGTCGGGTCCTCACAACAGGGCTGAAGGCACATCTGAGCTCTTTATTAGGTTCCGTGGACCAGGATTTGGGAGAAGGAGGTGTCAAGGGACAGGTGTTAGGAGAGTTCTGAGCAGGCAACAAGCAGCCGGACCAGCCATGGGCAGAATTGCCATCCTTAGGAAGACCCAGAAGTGCCCATCTGGGGTGTAGGTATGGGAAAGCCACACCTCTCCCTAACTCCGAGGTGCTGGGCAGGAGGTGCATGAGGTCTGAGCTGAGCAGGACTCCAGCTCCTCTGTCCATCCTCAATCTCCTTTGGCTGCCCTCAGCTTGGGAGAAGACTGCTCTAGAGTCTGAGGCCACGCTGACCCCCAGGTAGATGGGTTAGGGAAGCTGGCGTGTCATGGAGAGCAAATAAAGATGGCCAGGTCACACATCAGAAAGAATAAGAGCATCCTCACCTGGACCACAGGAGTTGTGACTGGAGGAATGCCTCAGAGATGCTCCCACTCAGACTGCCACCCTGCTGCTCTGTCACACTGTCCAGAATCACACGCTAGTCCATGCGTTCCTTGGGAAGCCTTTTCTCCATTCACGATGTGGCTCTTAGGGAGGGTCCACGCCTTGAACCCTAATTATGATCAGATTAGCTGAACTGCAAACTTGTGGAAGAAGCCGTGGAAACACCTGATGGGGGAAGACAGTCAAGGCAGAAAGAGGAAGGGGGAATCATCGAGAAGTAAACAAAAAACAGGAATGGGACTGCACATGGCTTAATTTGTTCCGTGTAAGAACTGGTCGAGGTGGGAATTATTTAACTGAATTTATATATTTTGTTGGGGAGGGGGCTGCACCGTGTGGCTTGTGGGATCTTAGTTCCCTGACCAGGGATCGAACCCGGCCCCTTGCAGTGGGAGCACCGAGTCCTAACCACTGAACCACCAGAGAATTCCCTATTTAACTTATTTTATTTTTTTTAACATCTTTACTGGAGTATGATTGCTTTACAATGGTGTGTTAGTTTCTGCTGTATAACAAAGTGAATCAGCTATACGTATACAAATATCCCATATCCCCTCCCTTTTGCGTCTCCCTCCCACCCTCCCTATCCCACCCCTCTATTTGGTCACAAAGCAACGAGCTGATCTCCCTGTGCTATACAGCTGCTTCCCACTAGCTATCTATTTTACATTTGATAGTGTATATATGTCCATGCCACTCTCTCACTTCGTCCCAGCTTATCCTTCCCCTTCCCCATGTTCTCAGGTCCATTCTCTACACCTGTGTCTTTATTCCTGTCCTGCCCCTACGTTCATCAGAAACTTTTTGTTTTTTTAGATTCCATATATATGTGTTAGCATACGGTATTTGTTTTTCTCTTTCTGACTTACTTCTCTCTGTATGACAGACTCTAGGTCCATCCACCTCACTACAAATAACTCAATTTCGTTTCCTTTTATGGCTGAGGAATATTCCATTGTATATATGTGCCACATCTTCTTTATCCATTCATCTGTCGATGGACACTTAGGGTGCTTCCATGTCCTGGCTATTGTAAATAGTGCTGCAATGAACATTGTGGTACGTGACTCTTGTTGAACTATGGTTTTCTCAGGGTATATGCCCAGAAGTGGGATTGCTGGGTCGTATGGTAGTTCTATTTGTAGTTTTTTAAGGAACCTCCATACTGTTCTTCATGGCTGTATCAATTTACATTCCCACCAACAGTGCAAAAGGGTTCCTTTTCTCCACACTCTCTCCAGCATTTATTGTTTGTAGATTTTTTGATGATGGCCCTTCTGCCCAGTGTGAGGTGATACCTCATTGTAGTTTTGATTTGCATTTCTCGAATGATTAGTGATGTTGAGCATTCTTTCATGAGTTTGTTGGCAATCTGTGTATCTTCTTGGAGAAATGTCTATTTAGGCCTTCTGCCCATTTTGGGATTGGGTTGTTTATTTTTTTGATATTGAGAGGCATGAGCTGCTTGTATATATTGGAGATGAATCCTTTGTCAGTTGCTTCGTTTGCAAATATTTTCTCCCATTCTGAGAGTTGTCTTTTCATCTTGTTTATGGTTTCCTTTGCTGTGCAAAAGCTTTGAAGTTTCATTAGGTCCCATTTGGGTTTCGTTTTGTTTTATTTTTGTTTCCATTTCTCTAGGAGGTGGGTCAAAAAAGATCTTGCTGAGATTTATGTCAAAGAGTGTTCTGCCTATGTTTTCCTCTAAGAGTTTTATAGTGTCTGGCCTTACATTTAGGTCTTTAATCCATTTTGAGTTTATTTTTGTGTATGGTGTTAGGAAATGTTCTAATTTCATTCTTTTACATATAGCTGTCCAGTTTTCCAGGCACCACTTATTGAAGAGGCTGTCTTTTCTCCATTGTATATTCTTGCCTCCTTTATCAAAGATAAGGTGACCATATGTGCGTGGGTTTATCTCTGGGCTTTCTATCCTGTTCCATTGATCTATATTTCTGTTTTTGTGCCAGTACCATATTGTCTTGTTTACTGTAGCTTTGTAGTATAGTCTGAAGTCAGGGAGCCTGATTCCTCCAGCTCCGTTTTTCTTTCTCAAGATTGCTTGTCTATTCAGAGTCTTTTGTGTTTCCATACAAATTGTGAAATTTTTATGTTCTAGTTCTGTGAAAAATGCCATTGGTAGTTTGATGGGGATTGCATTGAATCTGTAGATTGCTTTGGGTAGTAGAGTCATTTTCACAATGTTGATTCTTCCAATCCAAGGACATAGTATATCTCTCCATCTGTTTGTACCATCTTTAATTTCTTTCATCAGTGTCTTATAATTTTCTGTTTGTTGCAATGGTAAATGGGAGTGTTTCCTTAATTTCTCTTTCAGATTTTTCATCATTAGTGTATAGGAATGCAAGAGATTTCTGTGCATTAATTTTGTATCCTGCTACTTTACCAAATTCATTGATTAGCTCTAGTAGTTTTCTGGCAGCATCTTTAGGATTCTCTATGTATGAGCCATGTCATCTGCAAACAGTGATGGTTTTACTTCTTCTTTTCCGATTTGGATTCCTTTTATTTCTTTTAAAGCCAAGAAAAACAAAGTTCAGAAAGGTGAATTGGCTTCCTGGGATCACACATAACGGAGACCACATAAATATCACCTAAGAGATTTCTGGTTTTGATTCCCTGCAAGACTAATCAAAGTACACAGACCTCCTTGTATGGGGTTGATTCTTCAAATCTTGTAGAGTCTCGGCCACACATAACTCAACAGCAACTTTTTAGCATCCTTCTCAAAGCATTAAATTAATTACCGTAAAAGCATAACTCCTTTTTCCACTTGTATTTCATTGGCTTGGTTTACACTTGATTCAATTATCTGTTTACAGTGACAAGCGCAACTGACATAAACAGGTTTGGAAACACACACAACACAGGCAAACAAGAAAGGAGTTGTCTGACAGCCAGGCATCCCAAGTGCCACCGGCTGTCGTCGGCAGGTTTTCCAGAGGGAATAGCGGTAGTTCATCTAGACATCAGTTAAGTAGGGTTAGTTAAGGGTCCTCGTGGCAGGATTTGAACCCTGGTCTGTTTAGCTCCAAAGTTCAGTTTCTTTTCACTACATCACACAGACCCACACTGGCGGCTTTACGCTTCTGCTCAGGGCCCGCCCTATGTGGATTGAAATCTTGGGAGTTAGCTTTGTCAGTTATATGTAGGCGGCTTACCCCAGCCCTTGGCTTTCCTTGTACACAGCCCATAATGCTGTCCAAAGACCTCCCCCAAGAAAAGTGTAGGGCAGGGGGCAACCCTGAATGGAGCAGGTGGAGGCTAGAGAGAGTCTGAGACTGCTCGAAGGGGAGCCTTGCCCTCCAAGCCACACCTCCAAGCAGGATTTTCTCACCTTCCTGCACGCAGCAGGCTGGAAGGAAGCTTCCCCTTCTCCCTGAAATCAGTGCAGGCCTCTCTGCCCTCATCTGCCAGTGCGGGAACTCACACCCACACCATGATGTAGCTGGTGGGGCGGAGGGTGGTCACATGAGATGACACATGGGAAGAGCTTTCAATGTCATTTTCTCTCTCCTCCCCACCCCTCCCACTTTCCTTAGAGAAACGAACAAGACCTTCAGGACTGGAGGGAATTTTTGCAGAAGTGCATTTAGTCCACTGTTTTCCAAACTATGTCACAGGGCTCATTCCTTCCTTGGGATGAAAATGGGCCATTTGAGAAAGCAGGGCCTGTTTGGGAAACGCCTGCTCAAAGTTGAACAGGTTTCTGTGCTTACAGAGCTTTACAGAGTTTATAATGTATATTGGAGGATGGAAAGCGCATTCTTCCAAACTTCTTTTCCCCTCAACACCTTAGGGGAATAGACTTCTAAGGAGCCCTCTTTATAAACCCTCAATCTGGTCCGTTCCTCTCATCTTACTGAAGAGTTGAATGAGGCTCTGAAAATAGAAGGAATTTGCCCAAAGTTCCCCAGCAACAGAATTGGAACCACGCCTTCAGGGGCCTCATTCCACCACGGCTCCCCTCCTCCCCCAAGAGCTGAGTGGTCCCCAGGAACCTACAGGATTGGGGCACAGCTGGAGAAGAGTCTGCTTCTACTGGTTCAGCACAACCCCATGGAAAACCCACGCGAGTCCCAAGCAGGCCCCCTGGAGCCTCTGAGCCTTTGTCAATCTTGCCCAGGGCTGTCCATCCCCAGGGCTCTTCTCTGCCTGGCCAAAGGCTATGGAAAGATAGCCAGAGTCAGCGCGGTGGCTCCTCTCTGTTGCAGGGGAGTTTTGCCCTAGCCGGCCCTCCTCTTGGCGGTGGCGTGGAAGGGAGCCATCTGTTTCCATTAGTATTCACGGCATTCTGGTGGGGGAGAGGAGAGGAGGATGAGGGTTAAGGTCCTGCTCGTGGAGGCTTCCTGGCATAGTTGGTCCAGCCCTGTCTGTCTGACTCCCTGACCCGTGGCTCCCAATGGTGGCGGCAACAGGTGACCCTGGGTTAGCCCCGGGCAGGGATGTCAAGCTGGCAAAGCCAGCGTCGCCCACCCCATCACCTATTCATCTCCGCACTCCAGGGCTGCTCCATCCTCAGCCAGGATCCCTCTGTTTCTGTCTCTGAGCCCGAGCATCTCAGGTGGTGTGTCTGCGCCCAGTGGCCTCCCAGCACCCTTGTTCCACTCCCTCCCAGCCCTCTCTCCCTATGATAGAGGGCATCAAGTCCAAATCAGCGCTCACTGATGGGCCGCCCACGCACCCCCATGCCCACCCTCCAGGACTTTATCCCTCAGGTGTTATCCACCTGGGTCCCGTTTACCCACTTCCCACTCCTCCGTGCCACACGCTCCCTTTCCAGAGGATGTCACCACTGCCAGCGCTGTGCAGGGCCAATAGTTTTAACGGCTCAGGTAAAAGGGGTTGTTATCATGGTGACATTCCAGCCACGGCTGACCCGTGAGGGAAGGAACTCGGTGGTCTGCCCTCCAAGTACCTTTCAGAAGTCCCTCCCACTCTGCCTCTTCCAGGAAGCTGCCCCACCCCTCCACCTCTCTCTACCCTCACCTTGTCTCAGAGGCCCCTCCTCTGTGCTCCCAGAACTCCCTCCCCCCTCCACCTCACTGGAGTGGTCGACTCTCCTCTGCCTCCCCACGCAGTTGGCATCTCAAGGGAGAGGGGCTAAGCCTTCTTTCCCCTCTCATCCTGGCACTTTGCGTGGAGAGCTGATGCCCCGTGTGCCATTGCTCTTGGAACATCTTGATCAAACGAGAGAGTGTATCTTTTTTCAAATAACAGCTGGGGAAGGTAAAAAGAAGTCTCCTGAAAGGGCACAGAGGATGAGACATGTGCAAAGGAAGGGCCTGGAAGGCCTGGGAGGAGACGACACTGGCTGGACAAGCTGGTCGGAGACTCAGAAACTCAATGTTCCAATTCATTCTGGCAACCAAGCGCTGCTTGTCGTGCCAGGGAAGTTATTGACATTGATATTGAAATTGAAATTGAGTCAGAAAAGGGGAGGGAGGCCTGCAGGAGCCATGCAGATCAGGGTGAGGGAGATGGAGACATTTCTATTCTGGGAAGTCCTTTATTATCCCAAGTTCACAGCTCCTGTATATTCATAACCTGTTGCCACTAATTGGCCTTTCATCTTTCTCCATCTCAAAGGCTGTGGGATTGGGCCTTGAGGTCACTTAGTCCAACCTCCCTCCAAATAACAGTTCTGGTTTTGAGCACCTACTATCTGCCAGGCACTATGTAATGTGCTTGACTTGGATTAGTGATGGAAGTTGTTATCTTAAAGGTCGGTCCATCTCGATCACCCCAGCCTGACTCACCCCACTTCTTACTCAAGAATACCCACCATAGCAGCCCTGACGTGTGAGTGGCCAGCCTGTAACGGAACAACTTCAGTGACAGGGAGGTCACTACCTTACCAACAGCCCATTTTCTTTACCGGACTGCTCCACTGTTACAAAGGTTCTTCTCAAGCTGAAAAGCGCCTCTCCGTCGGTTGCCATGGGGACTGTCCCTCCTCCTCCGTCTGCAGTCAGGAAGGCAGACAGACGGTGCTTGGAGGTGAGATGGATGGTGCTCCGGACGCCCCTCTGGGGTTGGGGAGACCTGGAGTGACCCTGTCTCAAAGAGGACCACCCAACCGTCAATCCTCTGTGTACGCAAGTGTTCCATCCCCCCTACGTACGCCCCCGTCTGTCACTCTCTCTCACTCTCATTTATCACCTCTCTGTCACTCAGACATCATAGAATGGAGCCCAGGTGCAAGAGAGTCAGCTGCAATCAGAGCGATGGGAAGGCGGATCGCAAGCGGACTGACAGATGGACAGGAAGTCAGGCGGGCTTCTGCAGAAATGCGTGCCACAGGCAGGGACTAGTCTAACAGTCTGTTTCCAGAGCCCGATGGACAGAAAGACGGAGAGCCAGGCATAGAGCAGACATGGGGACAGGTAAGAGAAGGGCAAGTACGTCTGCTTGGGAAACAGGCACTGCACCACTGAGGTCCCAGGCTGCTCTCCCTGCCTCTGAGCCCTGCCTGGCCCAAAGTTCCTAAGGAGAAGTCTGAGCTCTGTGGCAAGGGAGCTTGTTTCCCTCACACCCAGATCCCCAAACCCGGGAGAACAAATTCAGCACCCCCTGCTCCACCTTCTCTACCCTCCCAGAGGCAGCCCTCCGCCTCCGCCCTGTGAACCACGCACCGCACAGCCGAGGAAGGGGCTAGAAAGGGAGGCTACATCTCCTTCTGGAAGCTCCCACCAATGATCACTGGAAACGTATTCTCTAAGAGAGGAAAACCAACAAACCAACAAAAAGGGAGTGAGCGAGATTTGGTGTTGCCATGAGCAGGTCCTGTGCCAGCGCCTCACAACTCCTGTCTCACTTAATCACGCTTCTAGCGCTCCCAGATAATATTAGCCCATTCGAGGGAACGGAGTGTCAGAGAACAGAAATGACTCACCCAAAGCCCGTCAGCCAACAAGGGGCAGAGGCGAGATTTGAACCCGTGTCTGCGCGACTTCAGGATCACACTCTTCTCTCCACACCCAGCACCCTCTCCAGAGGATGCCCACGTGCGTGGGTTCCCTCAGTTTTCTGGGGAAAATGAGGCGGTCATGAGAAGACCAGGGTGATTTACGTGCTGAAGGAAGTCCTCACTGGAGGAAGCTGTGAATTGGTCTGGAAATAGCGGATGATGTCAGCTGGGCATCCCTCCTCCACGGGCCCTTGACATCACCCTTCTGGGACCGTCACCAGAATTGGTGCGCCAACAATTACAGAATTGGATTTGCCCTTTCCCAGCTCAGCCTGCTCAGACGTCATCCCTAGAGCTCAGGAAACACCTGCCTATTTTCTCAGCTCCCGCATCATCACGTGCACCCTCCTCGCTCTCCCAGGCTTGAGAACGGCAGGAGGCCATATTCTATTCTGGCCGCTTTGGGCCGGCCATGCATCCCTTAGCACAATGCCGTTTCCATCTCAAACCACTTGCCCTGGCACCTCCTTGCCCATCACGCTTTCCAGCCTGTTTCTCATCCTCCTGGTGCCTAAATTCCTGACTCCTTTTTTTTTTCTTTTCACTTTACGACCTCACCTGTTACTCAAACCCAGTGCCCGGCACTCTAGCTGGACCTTTTTTTATTTTTTTCGCAGTACGCAGGCCTCTCACTGTTGTGGCCTCTCCCGTTGCAGAGCACAGGCTCCGGACGCACAGGCTCAGCGGCCACGGCTCACGGGCCCAGCCGCTCCGCGGCATTTGGGATCTTCCCAGACCAGGGCATGAACCCGTGTCCCCTGCATCGGCAGGCGGTAGCTGGACCTTTTGCCAAACTTGATTAACCTGCCTGAACTTGATTTCGATTCTCCCTCTGACTGGACTGTCTTTGGCTGTTTAGGGTAAAGGAAGGGGTGTGCTGGAGCCAATTCCTACCAGCTCACAAGAGCCGATTGTGCACATCGCTTCTTGTCTCCATGTCCAGTGGCTCCATGTTAGTGGATTGAAATCAGTCATGGTGGCAGTATTTAAGCCAGAGAAATTGGCCCACAGTGCAAAGCGGGTTTTTTTTTCCTTGCCGGGAACCAGTAGCGAAACTTAGCATCACGCGTCTGGATAAAGGGTTTGCCACAGGCCTCTGCATGTCAGCACCATGGATGACAATCCCAACACCACGACTGGAATTCAGGCAAGACAACCTGGCCCCATTCTACACAGGCAAAAACCGAGGCTAAAAGAGATTCCAACCCCAGTTCACCTAGTGGGTCAAGAGCTGGGCCAGGATTGGGGCCTTGCAGCCTGGGTGAGGCCTCTTACCCCCTTTAAAGGCTGCCTGCAGAGTAAGTGCCTCTTGGCTCAGGTCCCAGGAATGGCAGGATCAATGTGGCTTTGACTCAGGTGAGAACATTCAGGAAATCCTGGATGCAATGTAGGGTGAGCCTTGTGGGGTGGGGAGGGGACCGCATCTGTCCTTCAACCAGGAACTTCACCCATAGTACCCCCCTACCCCTCTGCTAAAGAAACAGGAAGGATTGGCATCACCCATCCAGGTCAAGGCAGTTACTAAGTCATCTAAGGGCCCACGGGCAGGAGTGGGAGGTGGTAACGGGCCGAGTGCTGCGGGGGAGGCCCTCATGAGATGGATGCAGCCCATCCCATGGTGTCTTCTGTGGAGTGTCCACGTAGTTATAAGGGGTAGTGGCAGGAGTTCCAGAGAGGGAATTCAGGTGAATGGAGCCTGGTCTCAGGGCCATGGCAATATTTGTCTGCTTGACTTGTTCCTGAAGCCTGAAAGCAGGATTTACTGGTGCCACCTCTCTTCCTGGGCATGATGTGCACGTGAGCGCATACACACACACACACACACACACACACACACAAACGTGCGCGCGCGCAGAATCAAAACCTCAGGATTCCTGGGCCAGGCATGCATACATGCATACCCCTCCACAACAAGACAAATATACACCCTGAGGCACACTGGCAAACAGACACACAGAAACATGTTCCCACCCAAATGTGAGCAAAGAAATATACATTCACTTGGAGGTGTGCTCACACATGCACAGAACTTTTTGCACTTAACCAGCTCTTCTTAGCAACCCACCTGGGCTGCCAATATCCCTGGATTCTGGAATGACCCCCTCCCTGGCCTCTGGGCGTCCAGTCTCATTCCCTCCATCCAGCCTCCACATGGCAGCCACACAATCTTCGCCTTGATCCTCTCCCATGTGGAAAGTTTCAACTGTACCTCGCTGCCTCCAGCATCAAGAACTCAGACTGAGGCTTCCCTGGTGGCACAGTGGTTAAGAATCCACCTGCTAGTGCAGGGAACCTGGGTTCGAGCCCTGGTCTGGGAAGATCCCACATGCCAGGGAGCAACTAAGCCCGTGAGCCACAACTACTGAGCCTGCGCTCTAGAGCCGGCGAGCTACAACACTGAAGCCTGCAAGCCTAGAGCCCGTGCTCCACAAGAGAAGCCACTGCAATGAGAAGCCCGCGCACTGCAAAGAAGAGTAGTCCCCGTTTGCCGCAACTAGAGAAAGCCCGCGCGCAGCAGCGAGGACCCAACGCAGCCAAAAATTAATTAATTTTTTTAAAAAAGAACTCAGGGGCTTCCCTGGTGGCGCAGTGGTTGGGAGTCTGCCTGCCGATGCGGGGGACGCGGGTTCGTGCCCCGGTCTGGGAGGATCCCACGTGCCGTGGAGCGGCTGGGCCCGTGAGCCATGGCCGCTGGGCCTGCGCGTCCGGAGCCTGTGCTCCGCAGCGGGAGGGGCCGCAGCGGTGAGAGGCCCGCGTTATTTTTTTAAAAAAAGAACTCAGACTGGCATTCAAAACCCTACAAAATCTGACCACTTCTGGCTTCCTGGCTTTTCCCCCATCTCCCCATCCCTCCATCCCCCATCTCTCCCCATTCCTGCACCATCTTTCCTCTATCTCCCTCCAGCCAAATCCTTTCCAGAGTTACAAAGACCACTGATTCATAACCAGAGATGCCCCAGATAGATGTGGTCTCTTGTGGTTCTGAGCAAACCCACCTCCTTGCCTGGTCCCCTTTTCCCCTGGCTCCATCCAGCTTTTATGAGAGAGGTTGGTGACCATGCCTCAGCTTGCCCACAGCACTCCGGCTTCTCACGGCTCATTTCTGTCTGCCTGGGACTCTGGCACACACTAGGACTTTAGGGAAGGTTTGTAAGCAGGTGGCTTGGGAAATCGTCCCTGCTCAGTCACCTCCTCCCTCGTCTTGGCTCTTCTCTCTTATTTTTGATGGGTTGGTTCTCACTGCTAGAAAAGGTGCTCTGCAAGTGAAGGCCTGCCCCCCGTGCTGGGAGGATTTGGAAAGGCCTGTTAGTCACCTTGCTGCCTAGAAGCAATCCTCAGACTAGAGGGTGTCTCCAGGGGTCACTAAGTGCCTCTCCTCTGTCTTCACGCCCACAGTGAGTCACTAGCAGATCTCAGAAACAAATACAGATTCTCCCTCTCCACTGTCAGATTTCTGCAGGAATCTCTGGAGAGCTTTGCTGTTGGGATACTCTTCCTCGAGCTTGAGTTTGAAGATAGAGAATTGTCGTGCTGGGAGGGGCTTTAGCCAGTCTTTTGTCTTACCCAGAGTCAGTCTCTCCTCCCAAGTTATGTCGGCTCCTGGAATGTCTCCAGTGATGGGATGCTCACTCCCTACAGGGCTGGACACCTCCATCCTTAGAAAGCTCTCCTTGCCTTTGTGTGGGATACCACTGACCCAACCAACCCGCTGAGACCACAGGAGTCACCCGCATCCTCCAGGACAGGACTGTGAATACTTTGAGCAAGCGACAGAGACCTGGTTGTTGACTTAACTATTCCCCACATGGCCCGGATTCTGTGCTCTTTCGTTTCTCTGAACACATGTCTATTCATCACATCTTCCTAAAAGCAGTGGTTAGAATGAGCCCTGCTGCTGGAAGCCGGCTTCCCCTGGCTTCCCCTCCTATCCCGGACTCAGCCCTCCCTGCCCAACTCCAGCTCTTGTCTCTTACCCGACTGGTTTTTCATGTCCCTTTGCTCCATTTCAAAGTCACACCCGAGAGCTCCTGGCAGGGAGATTTTCCTTACCCCTGGGGCAAGGGCACTGGGTTTGGACTCAGGCAGATGGAGATTCAGCCATGAGCTCTGCCACTGACTCTGTGAGCTGAGGCGAGGCACTTCACCCCTCTGAGCCCATCTTCCCTTCTGAAATGACAACAGTCACCTTTCCTCGATTGTCGTGGAGATTGAATGGGTTTGTGGACTTAAAGCCCCCAAGACAGCATCCGGCCCAGATGTTCATTACACATCGCCCCCACCCGGCCCTCCCAGTGGGGATCCAAGGGACGCCAGCTTCCCCCCAACCCCGGATGGAAGGAATGTAGCAAGCATCTGCACAACCCTCTACTGAGGGCTCCGCTAAGAGCAAGATCCATAATGTCTTATGTGTTTCCTTCATCTGCTAATTTAATACTTCTGCTAAAAAATGAGCTCGTTTGGCCCACAATTTGCTTCGCAGAGGCCTAATGTTTCTTATTGCTCAGGACTTCATTAGGTGCCAGACACACTCATTTCCCATCCCCCCACCTCAGCCGCCCTTTGTTTTTTGGGGTTTTTTTTTGGCGGTACGCGGGCCACTCACTGTTGTGGCCTCTCCTGTTGCGGAGCACAGGCTCCATACGCGCAGGCTGTGCGGCCATGGCTCACGGGCCCAGCCGCTCCACGGCATGTGGGATCCTCCCGGACCGGGTCACGAACCCGCGTCCCCTGCATCGGCAGGCGGACTCTCAACCACTGCGCCACCAGGGAAGCCCCCGACCTTTGTTTTTAAGAAAGCATGGTTGGTAGATTTGATGGATTGTAACGGTCCTGACTCCTCTTCTAGGTCCCCCTTCCCTCGCCCTTCCCCCACTGTGCCTCTCCTTCGGAAGATCAGAATGGGCAGCCTCTCCCCGACCTTCTGGTTTCTCCTTGTCTCTCCTCATCAGCTGAGAAAATGAGCTTACGCACCCTGGATCACGGCCTCCACATCCCAGAGGACCAGTGGGCTCCCATTCCAAGAGCCCAGTTGAGTGTAAAGATGGGCTTCCTTACAAACCGTACCTTTCTGAGATAGCATCATATGCTGGCCGGTAGTAAGTTTCCTGGGGCTGAAGATACAGTAGCAAGATGGCCAACTATATGTCTGAGATGTTTCAGGGCAATGCAGTCTCTCTCTTTTTTTAAGTTTTGATTTCTAAGACCACATTCTCCATCACTTTTTCAGTTCCAGTCTCACTAGACTTTGGCAACTGAATTTTTAATCTGGTGTTGCTGGATCTCTAGGAGATTGATGAATGGGATTCAAGGGGTCATTGATTCTCACGAAATTGAATGCAAAATGTCCTGTGTATAAGCATATTTTCAATTTCAAAGCTTTTTATCAAATTCTCAAACATGTCTCTAGTCCAAAAATGATTAAGAGTCAATGCTAAAGAATAGAGGCGGGCAAACTTTTCTGTAAAGTGTCTGACAGGAAATGCTGCAGGCTTTGAGAACCATATGGTCCCAACTGCTCAACTCTGTTGCTGTGTTGCAAAAGTAACCATGAGCAAGAAGTAAACAAATGGACATGGCTGTGTTCCATTAGAACCTTATTCACACAAACAGGCATCTGGCCAGATTCAGTCCATGGGCTGTAGTGTGTTGACCCCTGCTATAGAAGGAATTCTGGTTTTGAGTGGGAGCTTACATCAAATGCCCCTTCAGATGCTCTCCAATTCGTTTATCCATTTACTCATTCATTCATTCAATGTATTGTATAGATGTCTACCAAGCCCCCGCTACGTGCTAAGTCTTATGCTTGATACAACGGATAGAAAAAGGAATGAGACAATATCACTTCCCTCAAGGATTCTACAGCCTAGCTGGAGAGACATGCCTGGAAACGACTGTCAGTCTGTGTGATAAAGACTGTAATGGAAATTTGTACAAGAGACAGCACTGCCATAAATGAAACCACACAGGGAATGGGTGGTGAAGGTATGTAGGGAGAAGCTGACAGAGTAGAGTCACTTGAGCCAGGGTTACGAGGAGGAGGAGGGATTTTCCAAGTAGGTGATGGAAGGGCATCCCAGGCCAAGGGAACAGCAGAAGCAAAGGCACTGAGACATAAGCCATGTTGGGGTAAATGTAAGAAATGCAGCCTAGAGCTAGAGTTTGGGGTGCAAGCGGTGTCAGAGGGAAAGGGAAGCTAGAAGGAAAGACAGGGTGAAAACAGGCCATGAGGTGTCTTTTGATCCAAGCTAAGGACTTTGGACTTGATTCTGAAGGCAACAGGGGGGGCATAAAAGGATTCGACTGCTGGCAGCTATGATCCTTTAGTGAAGTTGCCGCTCACAATTGAACATATGCGTGTGAGTTCTCCCCTTCTCTTCCTTCCTGACACTCACTTACCTTTGATACTCACTGAAGTTTTACTCTAAGCCCTCTGATTTTCCTAATTCAAGCCAAATTGTGCAAAGCCAAAATTTGTTGAGAGAGGGATTTTCCTCCAGATAATTGAAAAGTAAACCCATCTTGACAAAATGAAGGTATCCAATCTTCCCAGCCTTTCTCTCCTTTCTCTCTCTCTCTCTCATTTTCGTCTCTTTATTGATTGGATTGGGGAGCTCAGAACAAGGATAGCACAACATCCCCCGGAAACTGTCTGTAAAAATGTAATCAAAATGAAACATTTCCATTAGCAAGCGCACATAACCTACTGAGACAACATTAATGCACTTTTAAGACTTTAGGGTGAGTCTTTGGCTCTCTCCCAGGAATGGCTCCAATTACAAAGGCTCCTAATCTTGGAGGGCATGGGTGAAGGTAGAGGCAGGAACCAGAAACCATGTAACTGCACAGGACTATGATTTTATATGGGCAGCCCCAACCTTGAAGCAACAGGAGAAAATGAAGCAACCACTAAGTGCAGCTCTAGACCATACTGCTGCCTCTTTCCTGCTCTCGTCAGTTTCCACGTTGGATCTAGGATATCAAATCCTCATGCTATTTCATACTTCACTGTTTCTTATATAATTGTTGGCTCCATCAGGGCAGGAGCTGTGTTCATCTTATATTCCCAGAGTTCAGCGCAGCCTGGCACAGAGCTGGTACACAATTCAATTTACATGCAAACTGCCTTCTCCCTTTCTCTTCTGGGGCCAGTTTATAACTTTATGATCTCAAAGGAGCACTATCCACAGGCTTGGAGCTCTGGGATGTGGGTCAGTAAAGATCTGGAATGTCAGCTGCACCCTTCCCCTTCTGACTCTCCATAGCCATTTCTTTAATGGCTCTCATTAGGACTATTCACCAAGTATTTCCATCTCTCTGCCTTCCAGGCACATGGTAGGATTGTATTTCCTGGTCCTCTACTATTGGAAGTATCATGTGACCAGTTCTGGCCAATGGGGTATGAGCAAAAGTAACCATGTGACTAGTTCAGGCCAATGAGGTATGAGTGAAAGTGTCACTTTCAGGCTATTTAATTGCTGGTGCGAGACCTCCACTGTTCTCTTCTTTCTAAGTGACTGGTGATATCCAAGACAGCGGCTGCTCCATCATCCTAGGTGCTTGAGTGACTATAATAAGAAAAGTCTATACGAGAGCTGCCAGTCCATATAGACATGTGATGTGAATGAGAAATAAACCTTTGATTTTCAAGCCACTGAGATCTGGGGCTTGTTTGTTATCATAGCACAACTTAGCCTTATCCTAACTTATCATTTTCCCCTAATTCCTTTCCTTCCTTTCACTTGGCCCAGCAACCCAAGATCTCCTCTTCCCTTGGTTGGCTAACCAACTTTACCTTCTCTTCTTTGTTCAGTTATTCATTTGTTTAACAAGCATTCACCAAGCATCCACTCTGAGGAGACAGAAATGGATGGACAAAGATGAACCAGACATGCCCTCAGGGGCTCACAGTCTGGTTGGCCCTGTCCTGGCCTGGGCAGTCTCTCCACTCGTTAGCAGCTCTGTCTCAGTCACTCCAATGTTCTCACCAGTGCCATCTGGTTTGTCGTTGGAGATGGAGGTCAAGTTCGAGAAGCTGTCTCCTCCTCCCACCATGGCCCCTGTCACCACCAAGGCCTCTGATTACCCCTGAGCCTCCCTTGGAACCTTCCTTCACTGTGTGGTTGGATAGTCTGGGGGTCCTGAGTCCCTGCACAGGAAAACCCCAGAACCCCACTGTCATGCATGATGACGGAGCATGGGGTGCCTACGAAGTATTGGATTCTTTTATTGGTAAAGAAACCAAAACTCAGAGAAGAGCAACTATGTGCCCAGGGTCACACAGCATCATGGTCCCAGGGTCAGCACGAAAGTTAAGACCCTGTGCCCTTGAAAGAAATAATTCTTGCCTTGGGCCTCATTTCACACCCCGGCACAATAAGAGAATGGCCAAGGATGCTGAAAAAAGCCCTTTTTATCCTTGGATAAAAGGCCTGAAGATACAAGGGTGGGGGAGTGTGAGTGGGTGGGGGAGAGTTTGAGGATCCTGTCATTCGAGGGAGGTGATGGACAGCTTTGACATCATTATTGAGAGGCAATGCGAGGAAGATCTTGGCCCACCAAAGCCATTGCCCTGCCTCCAGGCAGGTGAGTCTACGCCCCTCTGGGCCATCACCCTCCACTGCGTGTTGTCTTCTGGAAAAGACCTCTCCCCTGATCTGAAACAGCCTTGGCACATTCCCTGCAGGTCTTGGACAGACTGGGAGTCATCTCTTTTCAAGGACCTTCAACCCCTGAGATGAGTCCTCTGTGCATTTATACAGGAAAGGAAGAAGGAAGGGGCGGTGAGGGCCAGATGTGGGTATTTAACCCTTCATACCTAGAAATGTGGCGGCCACATTCCTGGCCTGGGCCCCCCGCAGCCTCTGCTCCTTGCTCCTGGCTGCTCCTCCCCCCTCCCGCTGGACAGGGGGAAATTATGTGGCAAGGTGACCTGTCCCCCGTTCTGAGGTGGATGGGGGGGCTGGAGACTAAGCAATTAACACGCAATCGGGAGTAAGGGCGCCCAGGGAAATTTCCTGCCGTAGCTGAGCCCTGGCAGAAGGGAAGGCTCAGCGGGCACACGGCCGGGAAGGGGAGAGGGGGGCGGGGCCGGGACAGCTACAGGCAGCCTCGTCTGCACATGGATGCATTTCTGGAAAGATGCCACTGGTGAGGAGTTGGGGAGAGTGGGGTCAGGGAGCAGGAAGTTTCCAGTGCTGGACAGAGAAGGATCACCACTTGGGCACTGGAGCCCAGGCCACCACCCCTCCCCAGGGAAAAGACATTCCCTTCTGTGCCCTTTCCTGGGAAGGGGCAGTCACTTGAGTCCCTGAACTTTGGGGGGCGGCAGGTCTCTCGATGGCTAGGGGAGCAGGCTTCAGGGCGCTCGAGAGGCCTCTGATGTCACAGCACACACGGTGCAGTGCACACAGCAGACACACAGGGGGCAGGAAGCACACAGCACAGTCACACATATAGCGGCATACGACGGTACACACGCGCCCGAATTCCACCACTGCTGCTGTTTCCCTATGGGCCCTCCCACAAGTCCCCAAGAGGACTGGGGCCCACTTCTCAGGGAGGTCCCCACTTGTCTACCTGCTCCCTCCCACCAACACGACTCACTCCCAGAAGCCAGTGCTGGTGCCTCAGAGCCTCACTCCGAAAACCCTGACCATGCACAGGACCAGGTGTCAGGAGACACAGGTCCAGGTCCTGGCTCTGCAGCTCTCTGACTGGGAGACCCTGGGTAAGTCACGCCGCCTCTGGGCCACAGTTTCCTCATCTGTCCAATGGGATCACGAGGAGAAGGAAGAGGAAGAAAGCGCCTATTCATGGGATAAGCAACGAGGTCTAAAGAAAGCACTTTGTGAGTCATAGACCACCCTAAATGTGACCCCAGACCTGGGTGCAGAGCCATGCCCTCAGGCACACACAAGCTTCCAGAGCCCTCGGCTGGGCCCCCTTCAGCCAACCAGGTCTGATCCTGATTAACCTCAGTGCAAGATCCATGTCCACAAAGACCCTCTCATTCCAACTTTGACTTTGCTTCTTACACTCTATCATTCATTCATCCAGCTATGGAATCCTGGATGCAAGGTGCTGTATATGATGTCATGATTCTGCATCCAATGCCAAGCAACTCTCCCACACCAGCTGGTGAGGCCTACAGTCCAGCTCACTTCTAACACTATCTACGTGGAGAGAGAATCAGATCCCTCAGGTTAAGGGCTCAGTCCTACAAGACCCTCTCCCCACCCCAACTCCTTGTGCCTCTGACGGACCAGCTATAGATTAGAGGTTCCAAAGACCCCCCTCCTGGGGTTCGATTAATTTGCTAGAGTGACTCACAGAACTCAGAGAAACATTTTACTTACTAGATTACTGGTTTATTACAAATGGACATATAACTCAGGAATAGCCGGATGGAAGAGATGCATAGGGCGGAGTACAGGGAAAGGGCGAAGAGCTTCCATGCTCCCTGAGCAAAGCCATTCTTCAGGAATCTCCAAGTTCTTACCAACCCAGAAGCTCTCTGAACCCCATCCTTCTCAGCTGAAGCTTCACTACATAAGCACAATTGATTACATCATCGACCACTGGCGACTGAACTCAATCTCCAGTCCCACTTCCCTCCCCGGAGGTCTGGGATGGGACTGAAAGTTGCAACCCTCTAATCAAGTGATTTGCTCCTCTAGTGACCAGATCCCATCCTCAGGTGACCTAGGAGCTTTCCAAAAGTCACCTCACTAGCATAACAAAAGACGACTTTGTGCCCTCAACACCTAGGAAATTCCAAGGGTTTTAGGAGCTCTGTGCCAGAAATGGGACAAACACCAAATATACATTGATATATTTCTTATTATAAATTACAATATCACAGATTTAAAAAGTGGGCAGTACCTGGTCTCTGCTCTCAGGCAGCTCATGGCCAACCCAGTATTCTCAACAGTGGTTACCTGATAGAATCCATGGCCTGGGAGGCTTTTAAAATACTGCCTTCTGGGCCTCATCCCTAAAGATTCATAGTCAATTGATCTGAAATGGGGCCCAGGCAACCGTGGTGTTTTTGTTTGTTTGTTTGTTTGTTTTTACGGTTCGTGGGCTTCTCACCGCTATGGCCTCTCCTGCCGCGGAGCACAGGCTCCGGACGCGCAGGCTCAGCGGCCATGGCTCACGGGCCCAGCCGCTCCGCGGCACGTGGGATCCTCCCGGACCGGGACACGAACCCGCGTCCCCTGCGTCGGCAGGCAGACTCCCAACCACTGCACCACCAGGGAAGCCCGGCAACCCTGTTTTTAAAAAGTCCCCCAGCTGATTCTAATGTGCCTTCGGAGCAGAGACCCACCCATCTAGTGGAGAAATTAGACATATGCCAAAAGACAGAATGGGACATTTTTACAACAGATGCACACACAATAATTGCTAACATTACTGAGCCACATCTTTTGTGTGAGGCCAGCATTGTGCCAAGCCTCATGTCGGCATATTTAATCTTCCCTAAAACCCAGGAAGGCAGGCTCCATGCCACCCATTCTACAGCTGAGTAAATGAAGCTCAAGAGATGAAGTAACTTACTCAAGGCAAGACTTCTCTGAAAAGGTGGCATTTGTGCCAAACCTTGAAAGAAAATAGAATTTTGCCCTGGAGAGATGGAAATGGAAGGCTGCCAGTGTTCTCCACCCTGGCTGGTTGTTAGAATTCCTGACCTGAGGGGCTTGTTAAAATGTAGGGGGGTACAGGTTAGGGGAGCAGAGCCTCTGCTGACTGGGGCAGGGGCTTCTGAAAAGGAGGAGTGGGAATGCAGATCACAGAGGCTGGTGGGGGCCAAATTATGGGACGAGGATATTTTAGGACACATCCAAGGTAGAGCTACTTTCCCCCGCATGTAGAAATTATGTGCCCCTTGTCAGAGGTGGCAGGGATGAAAATAGAATGTCAAGACAGAGTCAGAGAAGCTAGACCCAGAAAAGTCTGGGTGGAGGAAGTTGAGACTTTATCCTTAACTTTTTGAAAAGACTGACATGGGACTTCCCTGATGGAGCAGTGCTTAAGAATCAGTGTGCAAATGCAGGGGACACAGGTTCAAACCCTGGTTCAGGAAGATCCCACATGCAGCGGAGCAACTAAGCCTGTGCACCACAACTACTGAGCCTGCTCTGTACAGCCCACAGCTACTGGAGCCCATGCACCTAGAGCCCACGCTCTGCAACAAGAGAAGCCACCACAATGAGAAGCCTTGCACCGCAACGAAGAGTAGCCCCGGCTCACCGCAACTAGAGAAAGCCCACGCGCACAGCAACGAAGACCCAACACAGCCAATAAGTAAATAAATAAATAAATTTTTTTATTTCAAAAAAGTGAAATGGATGTCAACCACTATGCCTTCTATTCAGAAGCAAGGAAGTGTGGAAGGGAGAGGGTTGAACTGGGGATCAGAGGCCAAGTTCCAGACGCTTTCCTCTCTTAGCCTGGGCTTGGTCATCTGTGAAATGATGGCAGGAGTGGTTGCATCTCAAGTTTCTCAAACTGAGTGCTGGAGAGCCAGCACCTCAGAGGGAAGCTGGTGTGGGAAGTGGGGGGCTCTAGGCTCCACCCCACTCCAACCAGGGCAGTTCTGCTTTCCTCTGCTTTACACATTGGCTGCCATGGAAAGTTTCATTTGAACGAGAGATTTTATAGCTCAAGCAACTTGTGGGTGCAGCTTTGACTACTAGTGAAAGATGGCATTATCACCTTTCTCTCCTAGAACCCCTTAACATGATAGCAACCCCCAAGGAGCTCAGGCACCAGCCACATGGAGGTGAGTGATGTCTGGGCTGGGCTTCCACTCAGGGAGGAAGTGGAAGTCTAAACAGAAATCACAGGGAGCCCCAGCCTCCTTGCCCCACAAAGTCATAAAACTCCTCCCTGCCACCTTTATTGGGGGAAAAATGTGCAGAGTAGGGGAAAAATAAAACAGCCTACAATGCCAGTATGCTCTCCAACTGTACGATCAGACTCCCCACTCCACACTCTATGATGAAGTCCACAGTCCACAAGCTTCCTCACTAAACACAAAGCTTTTATTCAGCTCTTCTGTGCCACAAATTTAGTTGAGAAGAGATGTCAATGTGAGAAACTGATAACTAAGGCTTCGCGCCTTTGCTAGGGATGCTGCCAGGTGTTTTGTCCGATGACTTTTTTAGAAGTCCCAGCAATTCTATGTGGTAGGTAACTAGCTCTGTTCCCATTTTACAGAGAACAACTCTAAGGAAGAAAGAGGCCAAGCCCAAGTGCAGTCATCTGATTAGTAAACCATAGAACTGAGCTGTGGCCCTAGGCAGTCTGCCTCCAAGTCTACACCCAGACCCATGCTATGTGCTAGACCACCAAGATGGCGGAGACCAAGCACAGCAAAGTTACATGGACAACCCTGGGGGAAAAGAAATAATGTAAAGAATTTTTTAAAAAACCTTACAGAAAAACTCTAATAAATATTCTAATAGAGATAGAAAATATATTGCATTCATAAAGTAGGAACTGGATATTATGAAAAGAAACAATTAGAGAACAAGAAAGAGATCTGAAAATTTTAAATGTGAAAGAAAATCCACAACACGTATTGTAAAACAGCGTTAACAAAACCTTCTAAGATATAGACTGATGTAGCAAATGTGGAAAAATAAGAAAAAAAACCATTTAAAGTAGATTGCATTGGTTGCCCTAATTCTTTACCCATTTCAATATCAAACCTCTGCCATGTGATTTTGCACCTCTCCCCCTAAAGAGGTCTCTTGAGTTTGGGTTCTGCCATGTGTTTGTTTTGGGCCCCTGGATGTCAGTTGGGAGAATGTGACCAAAGGCTTAAAACCTCTTATGTGATTGGGCTCTTGCTTCTCTGCCATCTGCATGAGAAGAACACACTTGTGCTAGCCCACTGATCCCACAATGAGGGTGAGAGATATCTGGAGCCAAGCTAAACTCCTCCACCCAATCCTGTCCCAGATCAACCATCCCTTAGCCTACTCCCAGCTCTGTGGGTAAGCCCAGTCTACATAAGCCACTCCACCTAGTTCAGCCTAAATCAGTGACTCTCAGGCACAGATCCATGAGAATAATTATGTTTTAAGGCACCAAGTTTTGGTTTGTTACGTAGCATTATTGTAGCCATGGTTGAGGCAAGTATCAACCCAGTAGCTGGTACCCAATTAAAAGAGAAAATAGATGGAAGAGAATTATCAAAGCAATAGTCCATGTAAATTTCCCAGCACTAAAAGACATGAACCTCCAGATCAAAGGGCCTACCAAGTGCCCAGAACAATAGATAGATTCACTGCCAAGATATATTATTGTAAAATTTCAGAACACATGAAGGGATAAACCTAAAAGCTTCCAGCAAAAAAAAACTAGTTTCCTACAAAGGAACAGGAATAAGGATGGCTATAGGACTTCTCAGGAGCAGCACTGGATACCAGGTAACTAGTGAAGTGGTGCCTTTTACATTCCCGGGAGAAATTGTTTTCAAAATAGAATTCTATCCCTGGATACCCAATTAAGATATAAGTAGGGACTATACATTTTTTTATGTGTAAGGATTCAGAAAATGCACTTCAAATTCCCTTTTACTTAGTAAGCTATCAGAGGATATGCTCCAGCAAAAGCAGGAAGTAAACCAAGAAAGTAGAATCTAGGAAATAGGAGTTTCAACACAGGAGACTGGTTTATTCCCAGAACAAACCTTTGCAGCAGCCCTAGAGTGTAAGAATCCAGGGAAACACGAGGGATTGCTAGATGAGCTGATGTAAGATGACACTTGTGAACAAAATACTAATAATAATGTTACAGTAGATGTGACACACCGTTTGGAAAAGTTTAAGAAAATGATGCAATTCCCCAGTGTTCATAGCAGCACTAGTTACAATAGCCAAGACATGGAAACCACCCAAGTGCTCATCAACAGATGAATGGATAAAGAAGATGTGATATATATATATATATATATATATATACACAATGGAATATTACTCAACCATAAAAATGAATGAAACAATGCCATCATGAATGGACCTAGAGATTATCATACTAAGTAAAGTAATTCACAAAGAGGAAAACAAATGCCATATGATATCACTTACATGTGGAATCTAAAAAATGATACAAATGAATGTATTTACAAAACAGAAACAGGCACACAGACATAGAAAATGAACTCATGGTTACCACAGGGGAAAAGGGGATGGGAGGGATAAATTAGGAGTTTGGGATTAGCAGATACAAACGACTGCATACAAAATAGATAAGCAACAAGATCCTACTGTATAAGACAGGGAACTATATTCAATATCTTGTAATAAACTATTAATATAATGGAAAAGAATCTGGGGTATTCCCTGGCAGTCCAGTGGTTAGGACTCGGAGCTTTCACTGCCGTGGGCCCGGTTTCAATCCCTGGTTGGGGAACTAAGATCCCGCAACTAAGACCCATGTGGCACAGCCGAAAAAAAAAGGAGAGAGTGAGGGAATCACTTTGCTGTACACCAGAAACTAATACAACATGGTAAATCAACTACACTTCAATTAAAAAAAAAGAACAGAAAATGATGCAATTTAAAATGTTAGGTGATTTTTATTACCTCTGAATATATTTTTCCATATAGATGGCATGATAGACAATAAGAGTTTATTTCTCAGTCACATCATATTCCCTCACTGGCCAGGCAGTCCTTCCCTTTGTATTTGAGGACATGGAACACATGACCTGCAGTTTCCTCGCTAGGGAAGAGAGAGATGGAAGAGGCACACAAGCTCTTAACTGCCTTAGCCCAAAGGGATAACACCAGTCACATGACTCCTCCCTAACTGGAAGGGACATTGAGAAATACAGAGGAATAGATGGGTAGCTGAAGAGCACTTACTGTCTTGACCACACCAGGAAAAAAAAAAGTATGAGAAAGAAAATAAAATCATTATCCATATCTTGACTCTGAAATAAGCCACATTTCTAACGCCACAATAATGTTCTAGATTTGACTAAAAAGTACAATATAACTATATAAGGTGGAGGGCACAGAACTAAGGTAAATAGCAGAACAAAACCCCTGTCTATCATAATAGGAAGTCAATAGACGATGTCTAAACCTGGACATAAGGCAAGAAATGGCATCATACATGTATTATTTAGAAATATGAAGCCAAACAGCAAACACAGCAGCTGAAAGAGTTAAAAATGTGCCGTGCCCAATTCTTAGAAAGGTATAACCTTCCAAGACTGAACCAGGAAGAAGTAGAAAATATGAACAGACCAATCACAAGCACTGAAATTGAAACTGTGATTAAAAATCTTCCAAGAAACAAAAGTCCAGGACCAGATGGCTTCACAGGTGAATTCTATCAAACATTTAGAGAAGAGTTGACACCCATCCTTCTCAAACTCTTCCAAAAAATTGCAGAGGAAGGAACACTCCCAAACTCATTCTATGAGGCCACCATCACCCTGATGCCAAAACCAGACAAAGATACTACAAAAAAAGAAAATTACAGACCAATATCACTGATGAATATAGATGCAAAAATCCTCAACAAAATACTAGCAAACAGAATCCAACAACACATTAAAAGGATCATACACCATGATCAAGTGGGATTTATCCCAGGGATGCAAGGATTCTTCAATATTTGCAAATCAATCAATGTGATACACCATATTAACAAATTAAAGAATAAAAACCACATGATCATCTCAATAGATGCAGAAAAAGCTATTGACAAAATTCAACACCCGTTTATGATAGACTGTCCAGAAAGTGGGCATAGAGGGAACCTACCTCAACATAATAAAGGCCATATACGACAAACCCACAGCAAACATCATTCTCAATGGGGAAAAACTGAAAGCATTTCCTCTACGATCAGGGACAAGACAAGGATGTCCACTCTCACCACTATTATTCAACATAGTTTTGGAAGTTCTAGCCACAACAATCAGAGAAGAAAAAGAAATAAAAGGAATCCAAATTGGAAAAGAAGAAGTAAAGCTATCACTGTTTGCAGATGACATGATACTATACATAGAGAATCCTAAATATGCCACCAGAAAACTACTAGAGCTAATCAATGAATTTGGTCAAGTTGCAGGATACAAAATTAATGCACAGAAATCTCTTGCATTCCTATACACTAGTGATGAAATATCTGAAAGAGAAATTAAGGAAACACTCCCATTTACCATTGCAACAAAAAGAATAAAATAAATAAATAAAATAAATAGGTAGGAATAAACCTACCTAGGGAAAAACAAGACCTGTATGAAGAAAACTGTAAGATGCTGATGAAAGAAATTAAAGATGATACCAACAGGTGGAGAGATATACCATGTTCTTGGATTGGAAGAATCAATATTGTGAAAATGACTATACTACCCAAAGCAATCTACAGATTCAATGCAATCCCTATCAAATTACCAATGGCATTTTTTTTTACATCTTTATTGGAGTATAATTGCTTTACAATGGTATGTTCGTTTCTGCTTTACAACAAAATGAATCAATTATATATATATATATATATATATATATATATATATATATATACACATATGTTCCCATATCTCTTCCTTCTTGTGTCTCCCTCCCTCCCACCCTCCCTACCCCACCCCTCCAGGAGATCACAAAGCACCGAGCTGATCTCCCTGTGCTATGCAGCTGCTTCCCACTAGCTATCTACCTTACATTTGGTAGTGTATATATGTCCATGCCTCTCTCTCGCTTTGTCACAGCTTACCCTTCCCCCACCCCATATCCTCAAGTCCATTCTCTAGTAGGTCTGTGTCTTTACTCCCTGACTTCAGACTATACTACAAAGCTACAGTAATCAAGACAATATGGTACTGGCACAAAAACAGAAACATAGATCAATGGAACAAGATAGAAAGCCCAGAAGTAAACCCACACACCTATGGTCAACTAATCTATGACAAAGGAGGCAAGGATATACAATGGAGAAAAGACAGCCTCTTCAATAAGTGGTGCTGGGAAAACTGGGCAGCTACATGTAAAAGAATGAAATTAGAACACTCCCTAACACCATACACAAAAATAAACTCAAAATGGATTAGAGACCTAAATGTAAGACCGGGCAGTATAAAAGTCTTAGAGGAAAACATAGGCAGAACACTCTTTGACATAAATCACAGCAAGATATTTTTTGACCCACCTCCTAGAGTAATGGAAATAAAAACAAAAATAAACAAATGGGACCTAATGAAACTTCAAAGCTTTTGCACAGCAAAGGAAACCATAAACAAGACGAAAAGACAACCCCCAGAATGGGAGAAAATATTTGCCAACAAATCAACTGACAAAGGATTAATCTCCAAAATATATAAACAGCTCATGCAGCTCAATATTAAAAAGACAAACAACCCAATCCAAAAATAGGCAGAAGACCTAAGTAGCCATTTCTCCAAAGAAGACATACAGATGGCCAAGAAGCACATGAAAAGCTGCTCAACATCACTAGTTATTAGAGAAATGCAAATCAAAACTACAGTGAGGTATCACCTCACACCAGTTAGAATGGGCTTCATCAGAAAATCTACAAGCAACAAATGCTGGAGAGGGTGTGGAGAAAAGGGAACCCTCTTGCACTGTTGGTGGGAATGTAAACTGATACAGCCACTATGGAGAACAGTATGGAAGTTCCTTAAAAAACCAAAAATAGAATTACCATATGATCCAGCAATCCCACTACTGGGCATATACCCAAAGAAAACCACAATTGAAAAAGACACATGCACCCCAATGTCCATTGCAGCACTATTTACAATAGCCAGGTCATGGAAGCAATCTAAATGCCCATCAACAGACAGATGGATAAAGAAGATGTGGTACATATATACAATGGAATATTACTCAGCCATAAAAAGGAAGGAAATTGGGTCATTTGTTGAGACGTGGATGGATCTACAGACTGTCATACAGTAAGTCAGTAAGTCAGAAAGAGAAAAATAAATATCGTATATTAACGCATATATGTGGAACCTAGAAAAATGGTACAGATGAACCGGTTTGTAGGGCAGAAATTGAGACACAGGTGTAGAGAACAAACGTATGGACACCAAGGGGGGAAAACGGGTGGGGTGGGGGGAGTGGGATGAACTGGGAGATTGGGATTGACATGTATACACTGATGTGTATAAAATGGATGACTAATAAGAACCTGCTGTGTAAAAAAATAAATTAAATTTAAAAATTAAAAAAAAAAAAAGTGTTGTCCCCAAAGAGCAAGAGTGGAGGTAGGAAGGGTGGGGAAAGGGTGTGCTTCTGTATCATAAGCTTTTGGTATTTTTATTTTTTTCAATTTGTATATATCTTATTTGGACAATTTTTAAGGCAAATCAAAAACTAACGTTAAAAAAGATAAACAAACCATGCATTTGCTGTTCAGTTCTGACCTTCTAAGTTTCTTAAATTCTAAGCATCCAAGGGACAGAGTTTATGTCACAGTTGAGATTTGTCTGAACACAAACTGTTGGAGGCCCTGGACGGGGAAGTCAAAACAAAGAAAGGTCACCACATCGTTCTCAGTGTGAGGAGTCCTTATGAGATCTTCCACTCCAGCTGTAGCCACGGGGATCCAGAATGGACAGGACCTGATCCTCGCACCAACGAAGCCTCCGGAGTCCCCAGGGACCCCTCCAGACCCGGCAGCAGCCTCCCCGGGGGCTCTGGGAGGGAACATGGCCAGTTACGCCCCACGGCACCCTGGCAGGTACAATGGGCATCAGCTGTAATGAGAAGTGACAGGTACAATTGCTGGGAGAACATCCTGGCTTAGAGCTCGAGCTGCCCAGAGTGGCTGGGGGGCTTCTCGAGCTGTCAGGAGGATCCCTAAACACTTTGATGCCACAGCCAATCTGGTCTTCAGTATTAGCATCTCATTAGCATGGGCTGAGACCAGCCTGGGGCCTGGCCACCAGTCCAGCTTTGGGTGGAGACCCACCTGAGAACCCTGATGGACGGAGAGGGGAGGCCAGCAACCCCACCCTGACCCATAGCCTTGTCTCACAGTCAGAGGAGACCCAGCGGAGCCCCATCTCAGCTGGACCCAGACACACAGATGATGCCTCTAAGATCCTCCCCAAGTGCTTTTCCTAGTATGGCAGGAAAATTAGCTGAAGCCCCAGAGGCAAAAGGTCTCACCTAAGCAGTTAAATCACTCCCGGCTTCGACTGAAGATGATGTCAGTAGTGGTCTTCCAGAGCCTGGCCCCTGCCTCCTGCCCCAGCCTCATGGCTCCCTCTCCAATGCCCCAGAGCTTTAAGTCCAGAACATTCCTAGCCCCCGGTCCTAGCTCTGCTCTCTCTTCCAGGTCAGTTGAATCTAAGTCACAACCACTTCTGGACAACAGGATGCCAGTATCACCTGTCAGACATGGAGAACATGACGCCAAGAGAGGGTTTTGCATTCATTCAGGAGGGATTCCCAGCCACACCTGCCAATCCCCTTTCTTTTTCAGCTTTTTCCCAACTCTCCCCCACCAGCAGGAAATGCGGTTAGGGTGCTCTGGTCCCCAGCCCTCATGGGAACAGGGGGCCTGAGTGTTCATCCTTCATCTCCATTTAAAATGCACCTGGACCACTCCCCACCAAGTGCCAGGGGACGGGGCATGACAGCTGGGTCAGCTGGCCCAGAGGACGGATATATCGGAGGGCTTAGCCAGGGACGGGAAGACCCAAGGTTCTAGAATGAGCTCTGTGGCTGATACATAATACGAAGCTAGTCCTTCCCTGTCTCTAGCCTCAGTTTCCCTGAGGGGGAAGTTCTGATATTTTCTCAGGACCCTTCCTGGCGTGACAGGCTGAGGCTGGGCCTCCTCTGATACCCATTTCCACGGAAACCAAAATGAAGGTCCACGGGCTCCATCCTCTATCCCAAGGCAAAACACTCCTTGAGAGATTCCAGAAAGCCACTGCACCCCACAGACTACAGTGTCATAGCCCCGGAAACGGGTTTGGGAGACCTTCCACTTAAGTGCCTCTCCCGGGCCCCTCTCTCCTTGGGGAAATTCTCCCAGCAGCACATTCCCGTAGACAGCAGGAGAGATGCTCTGTGCTGAGCACCAGACACCGGATGGATGAGATAATCATAAATCCACAAACTGCAACAAGATAAAATTATCATTATATGAAGTTAAATTATTAATTAGCACTTCCAGAAAAGGACCAGCACCACCTGGCCTTGAATCTTGGAAGCTGTCTTTCTGAAAGCAACAGAAATATCAAAATAGTTTATTAGTGCTTCACGGTGTGCATGTGGTCCCTCCTTCATGTCTGTGGTTGCCAGAACCCTGATGGCAGGAGTCCAGCCTGGCAGGTCTAGTGCAGCCGGGACTAGCCGGTTTGGATGAGGTTACCAGGAGGAAGGGAAGTGAGTCACGTGACCCATTTTTAAGGCTGGGGAAACTGAGGCAAGGGCCAAGGTAGAAGGGCCACAGAAGCTGGCTCAGGGCAGATTGAGGAATTGGTACCCTGGGTTGAGAAGGGGTGATTTCTGAGTCTGCCTGATTGATTGTCTATGAACTAAGGACACTCATTCATTCAGTGAACTTCTATTGTATGCTTACTGAATGACAGGCACCAGGAATACAGAGAAGCCATAATTCCTTGCCTATTTGGAGCACATAGGGTGATAGGCTAGACCAGTGGATCTGCTGTTTCTTCTGTCTACCTCACCTCACCTCCCATCAGAGGATTTATCCCCTTCATCACCATCATAATCATCATCATCCACTACCACCACCAAATCCTACAACCCATATGTATTCATGGAATCCTGGAAACACAGACACTTAATGAGAGGGGAGGAACTTTAAAGAGCATCTTTCTAGCCAGAGCATCAATCCTCGCCATGGAATGCCTGGTGAATTGTGATCCAGTGAGACACTCCCAGCAATAAGGAGCTTACTCACTGCTACATAAATCAGCCCATTGCATCTCTGGAGAGCAATTTCTCACTCATTCATTTATTCATTCATTCAACAAGCATTTACCACACAACTACGAGGAGCCACCTCAGGACTAGTTCTTGGAGAAAAGGACTATTTCCTCTTGCTGAGAAAAACACAACCCGGTACCTTCTTACAAAAGGCCCTCAGGATGATAGGCAAACAAATAACCAAGCAGTGACAATACAGAGTGGTGTGTAGGTAGAACACAGAACACATTCCGGTGTGTTAGGGTTCCAATCCTCACAGCAATCCTGTGAGGTTGGAACCATTGATATCCCCATTTTACAGATAAAAGAAACTGAGCTCAGAGAGGTGAAGTAACTTGCCCAAGGTTACTCAGCTGCAAAGAAGGGCTGGGATTTACACCCAGGCCTGTCTGATTCCCAAGCCACATTCTTGGCCCCTCTCATAGGATGAGTCATCCCCTTGCTGATGCCCATAGCCTGGTGATCAACCTGCAGCCCCAAGCACTGATGGTGAGCTGGGTACGGGTCTCTGAGCTTCAAGCTTGGGGAACTCTCACTGTGACCCCGGGACCCACAACTGGCAGATGACTCTGGATCCAACAGGATTTGGGTTTCTGCTCAAATGGAGGTAGAGATGGAGACATCTCTGTCCCCTCCATTCTCCGTCCATGTGCCCCTAAATGGGACAGAACCCCATGGCCCAGAGTCTCCTCCAGCCCCAATATCCGCGCTGGCTCCAGTCAAACGAGGCCTGCATAATTCATGGCCAATGCACACAGCCCTGCCCTGGCCAAGGCAGCTGGACCTGGGAGCGGGCTGTGTTGAGGGTTTTGAGAGCCACTAACAGCCAGGAAGAGTAAACAGGCTCTGCTGAATTATTCAGCCAGGCAGCTGCTGATGCAGCCTTGGGGGTGGCGATAGCGTGACAGTGGACTCGATCTGACGTCACCACTCACCAGGGGCAGCCTGAGTGTGGCCAGACCTGGCCAGAGCCCTGAGGTCAAGGGGCACCTGGGATGGGGCACAGCACAGCCTCCACCCAGGAGAGTGCAGGGGCCAGAGCGAGCCAGAACCCGCATTCTGGGCCTGCTTGAACTTGCATATGGAAAGTAACAAGGTCCATGGAGAAGGGTGTGGATTCTGAAGGCCGGGAGCGCTGGGCCCAAAGCAGAATCAAAGCAGTGCGGCCAGGGAAAACCATTTAACAGCACCAAGCCTCAGCTTTTTCATCCGGAAAGTGGAAACCATGCGCCGCAATCTGAATACCCCCCCTCATGGCCTGGCTCTGAGCCCAATCCTGGGCACCTGATCGAATGGCAGGGCCTCTTCCGTCCCTGGGGGCAGCAAGGCCAGCTCTCTGGGCCTGCAGAAGCCTCTTCCACCCCTCCCTGTCTTCCCACACCATTTCACGGGGTATCCTGGGAAAGGAAACTCTGCCTGTGACCCCTGATACAAGTGTTCGCTCAGGGAGAAGTTGAGGTGTGGGCAAGTCCCCCACTGAGCCAGGCCCCACACCCCGACTGCCAGCAGCATGGGGCCAGGGGCATGGAACCGGACAGCAGAGACCACACTCCTCCACTGACTGCTGTGTGACCTTGGGCCAGCGCCTTTCCTTCTCTGAACCTCAGGGGCTAGACAAGAAGGTCCCTCCGGCTCCTCTGGCTCTGACCTCAATGATAATGAGACAGAGTGGAAGAGAGGGGCTGGCTGGCTGTCCTCTCTGGCTGGGTTTCCTGGGGATGGAAGTGTTAGGGGCTGAGTTTTTCTAGAATCTGTAAAGTGGGAGGCAGATCTTCCTTCAGAAAGTTCCAGCTCTTCAGTTTCTCTCTTCCCCAGAGAGTTCCATGCTCTAACTAACCATCAGGGTAAAACAGTAGCCACTGGCTGCAAGGGCTCCCCAGACCCACGCCATCATGACACAAGGCTCACAGCCTTGCAAGGCAGGATGGCCCCCTGTGTGAGGCTTCTCAGTTATGATTCCCAGTGTGAGGATGGGGCAGCTCCGAGAAGTGGGTGCTTGGTCCAAGGCCATAGAGCCATCATCTGCATCTGGAATCCCAGAGCGGCCTTGCATCCTCCATCATCCATGAGCGAGGCTGGCTTCTAAAGTCTGCTTAGTCACTGACCTTGGCCGAACCAGATTCCTCCCGCTCGCTCCCAGGGCAGCTCCAAGCCTTCTGGGAGGCTGCATAAGAACTCAGCAGGTCATCCGATGAACTTGACTGGGGTCCAGTCCTGGCTTTGCCACTTACCAACTGTCTGCCGTTAAGTGAGTCTCTTACACTCTCTAAGAGGCAGTTTCCTTACCTGGGATGTTGGGGTAATAATGACAATCCCAGCCCCACGTGGCGCTCTGTGGCTGTGATGGACCCGCCTTCTGTGTTTGACCCCCAGGCGGCCTGGGCCGTTCAGGACAGAACAGAAGCAGAGAGGAGGTGGCCTGAGTACAGAGACAGGACTGGTAGATGGGAAGAGGGAGGAGGGTGCTCTGGGCAGAAACCCAGAATAGCTGCCTAAGTGCTCAGTAATAAATAAGTGATATTGGCCACCACCTAATGTTTCCATGGTGCTGGCCAGCCAGGGCAGGAGGGAACCTTTATTGAAGACCCAGCCGCCTCTTGGTCTCACTCAGAGATTAAACATCATGCATTCTCAATGAGCTAAGGGCACAGGGCCTCCCCCAGAGCTGGCGGGTGAAGCCCTTTGGGGTGGCTGTTCCCTTTGGTCCCCAGCAATGTTGACTCTGGGGGAGGCTGCTGGAAGCAAACAGCACAGGATCAGCAGGGGTTGGGCCCCCTATCCCTTTGCAGTCATGGTGAGGAAGGAGACTGGATGCCTAAGTTCTCATCCACCCTCCCTGCAGTGCCCCTGTTCCTAAGGGCCCTCCTTTTCCCACCTTTAAAACAAAGAGAATCGTGGCACTTAGGGAGCCATAGTACAAACGAAGGAATGCTGGTTGTCTGCACCAGGGAGCACTTGTCAGCATGCCGCAGAGCCAGGCTTCCTTGGATGGGGGAGAGCAAACCTGCCAGGGCCCGAGAAACCATCTATCTGCCCCCTTCCCAACTGTACAGGAGGGTAAACTGAGGCCCTCAAGGAGAGAATGACTCGTGGGGCCACACAGCTAGGTCTGGGGTCTCTGTGTTGTGCTCTTTCCTCAGCATCCAACAGCATCCTTGTCAGGCTGCGTGGGCTCTGGAGACCAAAAGGGGAGGCTCTGCCTTCTGAACTAAAGCTCAGAATGGGAAGAGCCCCCAGCGCCCTGTAGAGTGGAAGGCACTCGGTAGGGAGGCTGTCTGCCCGTCTGCCCAGCCGGCTGTGTGACTGCAGGGGCCCCTGCCTCTCCGGGCTCTGGTGTCCCCATCTACAGATCGGCATGCCTCAGCAGAGTGTTCCCACAGCCATCTTTAAAGGTACAAGAAGCACCGAGAACCCCGAACCCTGGGTTCTAGTCTTGACTGGGTCACCAACTCACGAGATGCAGAAGGAAGGGTCCATGGCTGGGCCCCCATTTCCCCTGTCCATAAGCAGGTCTTTGTGGTTTCTAAAGTTCCTCCCATGACCAGAAATAGTATGGAAGTTCCTTAAAAACTTAAATATGGAATTACCATCTGATCCGGACACTTCTAGGTATATATCTGAAAGACTGGCAAAGCAGAAAGTCAAACAGGTATTTGTACACCCATGTTCGTAGCAGCATTATTCACAAGAGTCAAGAGAGAAGGAATCCAAGTATCCATCGATGGATGAATGGATAAACAAAATGCGGTATAATCACATAATTCTGACAAATGCTACAACATGTACAAACCTTGAAAACGTTTTGCTAAGTGAAATAAGCGAGTCACAAAAAGACAAACATTGCATAATTCCACTTATGTGAGGACCCGGAGGACCTGGAGGAGTCAAACTCATGGAGACAGAAAGTCGCATGCTGGCTGCCAGGGGCTGCGAGGAGGAGGGAATGGAGAGTTATTTTTTAATGGATGCAGAGTTTCAGTTTTACAAGATGAAAAAGTCCTGGTGATTAATTGCACAACAATGTGAATGTACTTCACACTAAATATACACTTAAAAATGGCAAAGACAGTAAATTTTATGTTATGTGTATTTGACCACAATTTTTAAAAAGTATTTTTTAGAGAAAGAAGGAAACTATGGCCATAGCTCAATGCAGAGGTCTGCCACATCTCACATACCAAGTATATTTCCTTTACAAGAAGAAAGAAAGATGAAAGAATGAAAGGAAGAAAGAAAGAAAGAAAGGAGGAAGGAAGGAAGGAAGGGATAAAAGAAAGGAAGGAAGGAAGGGAGAAAGAAAGAAGGAAAGAAAAAGAAAGAAAGAAAGAAAGAAAAAAGAAAGAAAAGAAAGAAAGAAAGAAAGAAAGAAGGAAAGAAAGAAGGAAGGAAAGAAAGAAAGAAAGAAAGAAGGAAAGAAAGAAAGAAAGGAAAGAAAGAAAGAAAGAAAGAAAAAGAAAGAAAGAAAGAAAGAAGAGAAAAAGACACCAAGGAGACTTGTTATTTAAAGGAAATTGTAGTACGGCCTTTTGTGGCAGGGAGAATCCTGTCTGAGTAAGAGAAAGCCACCTCTTCCATCAGGTCTGTGTCAGCTCTAGGCTATCAGGTTTTGCAAAACCAGGCACATTTTCTCCTCCTAATGCACTAGGCATTGAGCCAGCATCTAACTACCGTGAGGCTGGCGCATCAGATGCCCTTTACCTGCTGCTGGGGGAATAACAGCCTGGGTCCTAGGTTCGGCGGTCAAGGCCCTCCGTGATCTGGCACCAGGAAAACTGCAGACTTCACGCCCTCTAAACTCCAGTATCACTCCCCACCGGCTTTGGGTGTCTCCTCACCCCATCCTGTGACTGCACATCACCCCTCAGAAACTGCCCTGGGCCATCGGAGCCAGACTCTTCCTCCCTTTGCCCGTGCACGCCCCACTCCCTTGGCTTCTTGGTTAATCCTCATGGTTCCACACCGCCCACCAACCGGACGTGGCAGATGAGCTCCTTGAGGGAGGGGCTGTGTGCTGTTCACGTTGTCTCCACCCGGTTACAGCACCACAGTAGGTGCTCAAAAACATTTGTGAAAACAAAGAGAATAATCCTGTAATGCATCTCTGTATTATCCACCTAGATGGAAAAATTAAGTCCCACAGAATGCGAAACACCCAAGCTGGACCACTTTGGGCAGGGGAAATCTCATCTATAAAAAAATTAAAACTAAATAAACTCTTAATCATAATTATAAGCATGGGGAGTACTCTCTGTGACCCTCACAGTTTCCAGGCTGATCTTTTAAAATCCTTCCAAGAGCCTTGTAAAGCAGGCACTCTTACTGTGCCTGTGATACCGACAAAGAAGTTGAGGATCAGAGAGGTTAAGGAACTTGCCCAGGGTCTCCCAGCTAGCAAATGGCAGCTGGGATTTGAAGCCAGGTGAGCCAGTGTTCCCAGCAGCACCAGCTGCTGTGCGAGCAAGATGGCCTCCTGGAGTGCCCGATAGGGTGGGCCACAGCCGCTACTGCCCCCGGGAGCTGGCAGCTGAGCCAGGCACAGGGCGAGGGCAGTGGTGGCAGCTTCACTCAGCGGCGCCACCCTCTGCTTTGCCTGGCGATGAGTGGATGGCGCTGCCAGTCCTGGTTAGTGCCCTCATGGCTGACTTATCAGCTGTGCCCAGGGCACAGCTGCTGCTGCCACCTCAGCAATTCTCTGAATTAACTCCGCAGCTCACTGACCTGTTGGAAAGGTAAATGCAAACTGCAGAAGACGGGAAAATCCTCTGTCCCTCACCTGCCACTCCTCCCGCTGCTTCAGCAAAGGGCCTGTGCCCCACCCCCAGGTGTCCCCAGCAGAGCCCTCAGGCTGGACGGGGAGGGACACAGGGTATCTCTGGGACCCCCAAGGGCTGGATTCCTGGAAAGTCAGAGCAGCAAGGGTCTTGGGAGGTCTTCCTCCTGCCTCCCTCCAGGCAGGCCTCCCCGCTGCTGTGGACCCTGGGTGAGGATGGCACACTGAGGGCATCCCCAGGGATGCTGACTGGGCCTCTGCGGGAAGTGCTGACCAGGAGTGCCGAGTAGCAGGCTGCGGCCAGACCAAGAGGCCAGCTGATCGCCTCAGCTCCCAGTGTGGCTGCAGTTGGGGTCCTTGGGGAAACTGAGGCAGGGCTGCCTGCCCAAGCAGGTCACCTGAATCTTGATTATGGAGCTCAGGGCTTAAGGCAGAGCCTCCGGAGGGACTCGATCCCTCCCCTAGAGGGAGATGAGGCCAGGCACAAATGGCCCAGGTCCAAGGCAGAAGAACAATCAATACCTCGTGTTGATCCAGAACTTGGAAATTTACTAAAATACTTGCACAGTCTCCATTAATCCCCAAGCAATCCTCAGATATTGTAGCAACCAATGCTTACTGTGCTCTTACTAAGTGCCAGGCACTAAGTGTCCCCTGTTTATAATCTCATTTAATCCTCACAACAGCACTGTGGGGTTGGTATCATTACAGCCTCTCCATGTCACAGATGGAAAAACTGAGGCACCGAAAGGTTAACTAACTTTGCCAAATTCACATGGATACTGAGTGGCTGAGCTGGGATTTGAGCCCAAGCACTTTGGCTCCGGAATCCGGGTGCTGTTTGTCATGGTGCTGAGCATGTGGTATTTCCACTCATAATAACAGAGAGAAACAGAGACTCACTTAAACCACCCAAGGCCACACAGCCAAGTTAAAGGTGAGGGCAGGATTTGAACCAGGTGACTTACCTATGGTCACTCCCTGCAGTTAAGTAGCAGAACTAGGATTTGAGTCCAAATCCTTGCATTTAAAATCCAAGAAAGTCACAAGTTCAGAGCAGGGAGAGAAATTCCATTCTGTTAGCAAATCAGGAAAGGCTTTCTGAAGGGAGCAGCAGTAGAAACAGACCTGAAAGTGTGGAGCCAGGGGCAGGGGACCGCATGAGCAAAGGCAGAGCTGCTGGGAAATGGCAGCAGCAAGCAATGTCGTTTGGACAAAGGACAGGTTGTGCATGGAAGGATGGCCCAGACAGAAGGAGAGACTGGTGCATGGGAAGCCTTTGCCGCTTGACTTTTGCTACCTGTCCTTAGACAAGTAACTTCACCACTCCATGCCTCAGGTTCCTCTTCTGGAAAATGGGAATAATAATAGTACACACCTCACAGGGGCTTGGGGAGGATGATATAAAACACGGTGTGAGTACTTAAGCACCTACTGTGTGCCACCCCCATTTTAGAGGCTTAGGGAATATTATTTATATCACATTAATTCTCAAAGGCGGGTATCATTAACCACATTTTACAGATGAGGAAACTGAGGCTCTATAAAGTTAAGCATCTTGGCCAAGGTCTCAGAACTACTAAATAGTGGAGGTGGCCGAAATCAAGGAGAGGCTTGATTGACACATTGGGGAATGTGGACCTTCTTGGCTGGTGCAGGTAGGTAGTGGGGCATCCTTGAAGGTTTCAGGGTTGTGAGGTGTACCTGTCAGTAGCCAAGGCTTTCCCTGGCTCAAACAGCAAGACTTTGCAGGCATGGGCCCCACCTCTTCACCTGCCACTCCTCATTTGTGCACTGGAGATACTTGGTGCACTGGTGCTAAGTAAATAAAAACAACGATGCGGCTTAATTAAGACCGTGGAAAGCAGGTGCTATTTCCTGTCAGCAGGGAGAAGATGGGAGTTATCAGATAAAAATGGAGGCAGATGTTCAGAACTGAGCACAGATGCTCCCCGAACCCAGGCTCCTGGCTGCCATCCCTCACCTATCTGCGTGAGAGGGTAGGTGAGGGGTGATGGGTGGTCCAGCCAGGGAGGAGGCCCAGCGTTGTGAGGAAAACCTCGGGCCCGGGGCAGCCAGCACCGTTTGGGGGCTGTATTTCACGCCCCCTTTGTGCCTCAGAGGACAGGCTGTGAAGCTCAACTAACTGGATTTGAATCCTTGTCACTTTCTGCTGTGGAACCTCAGGCAAGTAACTTCTCCATGCCTCAGTTTTCTCATCTGGAAAATGGGGATGCTGATAGTATATATGTCATAGGGATTGAGGGAGGATAAAACAGAACAAGTACTGAATGCTTAGAACAGCCTCTGAATTAGAATGAATGCTGCGTGTTAGCTATTATTATCATCTTTTTAAATAGATACATGGTTTATAAAAAATGGATACAGTCCAAAGTCCTCCCTAATCTGGCCCACATCCTTCTTTCTGGCTCATTGATTGCTCAGCTTTCCACGCTCCCCCCCTGCTGGACACAGACTACCCTCCCACCACCTAGAACCTCCTTCTCTAAACATGCCTCCCATCCTTAAGCCTCCCTGCTTTGCTGAAGCTAATCATCGTGTCCAGGAGGCCCTTATGCTCCCCTGTCAGTAGGGAGTTTTCTTGTGCAATCCTTCAAGATCCAGTTATGTTGCCCCTTCCGTGAAGATTCCCAGTGGCCTCCCCAGGCCTCCCTCAAGACCTCTCACTTTCTCCGTGGCCTCCCATCTGCAGTTTACCTCCCACCTCCCACCTATGCTGTGTCTGCGTGCACACAAAGCCTTTTCCAGAATAAGTGCCTCTGCAGAGAGAACTGTGTCCATCTCCATACACAACCCACACTCGCAGGGCCTAACTCAGTGCATTCCACAGCAGGTGCTCACAGACACCAGAGGATGGGAAGGGAGGAAGCAGGGAGGGAGGGCAAAGGGTAAAGCTTTGACTCTGCAGAGAAGGGTCTTGGGGTCCAGGAGGAGGAAGGGGTCCGCGGGCAGTGGGGAACCCGGGCATCCCTACCATGGCCATAGCCTGTGGCCCCTGAGAAGCTCAGAGGCAGATGAATAGAGCTGAGAGTCCATCAGGCGTCGTCAAGCCCTACTCACCCATTTCTTAGATGAGGAAACTGAGGCCCAGAGAGTGACTCCTCCTGAGTCATCCAGGTAATTCATGTCAGAGCTGGGACCAGAACCTAGTCTCTGTTGGGAGCTTTTTCCACCATGCAGTATGGCTACTCGTGATCTCCAGGCCCTGTGCCCTAGTGTCCCCACCCAAACATTTGACTACTTTTTTGGGCTATGCTTGATGAATGTCAGTCAGTAACCGAGTTTGCAGGAAATATTGAATTACAAGGCTTGGGGACCTTGGGAGTGGTAAGGCGTGGGGTGAAATAGGAAGAAATGACATTGAAGGAGACAGGCCACAGGTCATCAGGCTGTAGGACCCAAGAGTGCTACTGCTGGGACCTTAGAGGTCTTCCGGTCCTGCCTGTCCATCTCTCAGAACAGGGAAGCAGAGGCAATCCTCCCAGCCGCCCAGGTCCCGGAGCCTCAGAGGTGCAGCAAGGCGGGCCAGCCCCGCTCACTGCCTCTTCTCTTTTACCAACCCCTGCCCCAGGACCTTTTCCCAGTCTGGACTTGACTGATATTCTAGGCTCATCTATACTGGTTTCTCCTTGGCCATCCTCCTTCCTCTTCCTAGGGACTCAGAGACAGACAATCCTTCTGCCCCTGCCCCAGGAGATGGGGTTGGCAGAGATCAAACCAAATGACAGTGGAATTTAAAGTGGTTGAAATACACTGGTGGTTGGAAAGAGAGTGAGACAGAGCAGAACCAGAGTCCTGACTCCTTCCTCCAGGAGAACAGAACAGGGACTAGTGACTGCTGCGTCCACCCTCTGCCAGGGCTGGCTCCATCCTGCTCCCCCATGAAGACGAGGGTGAGAAGGAAGGAGAGGAAGAGGGGAGGAGGATGAAGAAACATCAGCTGAGCCTCTTCTGAGCGCTCGCCCTGCACCAGGCCCTGGATCGGGCACTTTCCGTGATTATATGCATTATCTCATTTAATCCTCGTGACAACCCATAAGGAGGGTATTACTCTATGGATGAGGAAATTGAGGCTTAAAGAGGTTAGTAACTTGCCTGACGTCAAAAAGCCAGAAATTGGTGGAGCCAGGACTCACAAATCCCACATGATTAACTATGCCTGGCGGTGAGGAGAGGGAAAAAAACACAGAACAGGACCAAGATGCAAGGAAAGACCTAAGAAGGCACTGAGTCCTTCCCCAAATCCCCATCACATTCCAGAATCTGAAACCAGCTGGGGGGTGGGGGGTGGGGTGTGGCTTGCCTAAGATCACACAGCAAGTCAGCAGGACAAGACAGCAGCCAGGACTTGAGGTGGGTGGACCCAGAGCCCTGGAATCCTCATCACACTGCGCCTCCAAGGTCCCCTCCTGCTTCTCAATGCCAGTCACTCTTAACCCCTCAGGGGTGGATGTGACATCAAAAGCAACACAGCAGCACAAGCACAGAAGTGGAAGATTGGAACGAGGGGTGCTAAAGATGGAGATAGAGAATGGACCCCAGAGGGCTCCCCTGCAGTACTGGGAAAATGATGATGGGACTCGTGCTTCTGCAGGCAGAGGGGGCTTTTCTGGGGGCATTGTGTGTTGCTTCCCCCATGTGGAGGCTTAAATGTCCTGCTTTGACAGAAGCCCAGACTTCCTGAGATAACACATGTGAGAATGGCTAGCAGTATGCCTGACATATAGTAGATGGTCAATAAACATTCATTTGTTTCCTTTTATGCAAGGGGAATGATAAATCCTCTGGATGGAGCCCATTTATTCTTGATCCAAGTATTTATTGAGCACCTATTATATGCAAAGAGCTTTCAAGCAGCCCCTCTGGCCCATGCCAAGCGCCCAGCTGCACTGAGCTGGTCTCCAGCTTCCCACAGGACTGCACTGCCCCATTCTTCTCAAGAGCTCCAGCTGGCTTCGGAACTTCCATTGGCCACCTCCAGGGCCATGTCCAGCCTCATCGCACCTCACCCATTCAACAAGGGGCTTATCACTTGGTCTTCCCAGAGTTGGATTTCTTGAGCCCAACACAGGTGGTCAACCCATCCAAGGTTAGATATAGTCACACAGTTTGTATAGTGTGACCATAGGAAAAGGAAAAAGTGACTTTGAAAGTTCAAAAGGTATGACACACACTCCTGATTTCCTGGGTATGGCTCAGGTAGCCCCTCAACCTGGATTCCAATGGTCTCTCAGGCTCTGCAGTTTCAGGCTCCCTTGGGAAACCCCTCTCTAGGTGGGCAGCCTTCCTGCCTGTTTTCCTTACCCATCCAAGGTGGAATCAGGTATGCGGCACCATGCTACAGGGGTTACAGCACGTCGGTACCCTCTGGGAACCCTCCCACAGCACCAGGAAAGAACTTCAGAGTCAGGCAGTCCTCGTTCAGATCCCAGCTCTGCCACTCTCTAGCTGTGTGACTATAAGCAAGTTACTTCACCTCTCTGAGCCTCAGTCGCTGCTGCAGAAGAAGAGCATAACAATCCCTACCCTATCTCCTGGGGTCGAGGATTAAATGAGACAATGCAACTAGAACAACTTGCATTTTGCCTGACTCACAGGAGGCACTCAGTAAATGGAAGCTGTGATTATTATGCTCAAGTCTCCACCTCCAAATCAATTGCTCTGTTTCTCTGCTCTGCCTGCATGATGTCAGCTCTGTGCCCCGTGGGAAACATAACCAAGCAAAAAGTCCTTTCCCCTGGCTGGTCTCCACCCTCAGTCTCAGAGGGTCGGGGCAGCCACACATGGCTGGGGACAACTGCCAGTTCCATTAGCAGCCAGGGAAAGGAGCAGAGACACACACTCCCCTAAAAGCCGGGTTATTTTCCACTTCACCCACCAGCAGAGTGAGCAAGGGGCAGATGGGGAGGGAGGCAGGGAAGAGGTGATGCTAACAGGACCAGGAATGCTGGCTACCCTCCCCCCCAAACACCTTTGCCCGTGGCCCCAGTTGGACAGCCTGGGTGGCCTGGCTGTCCCCCGATTGTCTGGAGTTGCTATACTTTCTGTGGCCTCAGCCGTATCCAAAGCAGGATGAACCCTGTCCCCAGGGAGGAGGGAATGGGAGGGAACTCAGCTGAGCTGCTGGTCAGGCTTTGAACTTTGACCCTGGTTCTTGCTGACTTTGTGATCAAGGGCCTGCCTGGTGTCTCCATCTGAGAAGCCACTTCCTCTGGGATAAAGGTTCTTCTAGGAAGGGAGTCCTGTTCCCATAGCTGTCTCCCTACTTCTTGCTGCCATATTGCCCTGTTCTCACCGGCGGCACAGAACTCCTCGTCTGGCCTGCGCCTGCTGGTCTGCTTGGGCCTCCTCCCATTGAGGCTGTGATGCTGCTTGCTCTCTGATTGCAGCTGTCTATGGGCTGGCCAGCAAGTCTCTGACCCAGAGCCCGGGGGGCAAAGCCAAATCCCCAGGACTCTTCATGCACGTCTGCACTTCCAAGTCCCAGGGTGAACCGGCAGCAAGAAGTGGACTGATGCTTAGGAGCTCAAGAAATCCTTTCCTTCCTATGTGCTGACGCCGAGTGGGTGTTCACCCTGGTGAGTGGTCACATGCTGGCTGATAGCTTGATCCCTCCCTGGGAGCGGGAGGGGGAAACTGGAAGAGTGTCTCAGGGTCTGGAGTCGGGCTAGAGCCTCTGAGCACTTCCTGTGCTCGACATAGAGAAGGTGCTCATTAAATAGTCATCAAATGAATGAATGAACAAAGGAACAAATGAAAGAACAGACAAACCATGAAAGACTGAAGACTACCAATGCTGGGAGTGTGCCTTCTTTATCTGGATCCTTAGAGTACTTCCTGTTGGGCTCAAGTACCAGTCTAGGCCTGGCCCACCTTTGTCCCACGTGCACTTTTCTTGGGTCCAGGTCTCAACTCTTTGGCAACATGCTATTATGGAGAGAGTGCCATGCTGGGAGTCATCCACACTGAGTTTGCCTCCTAACTCTGTTTCAGATGGATGTGAGGCCCTGGGCAAGTCACCCCTGGGGCCTTGGGGACTTAATTGGTAGACAGTGGAATCAGGCAAGATGATTCTCCAAGGGGCCTTAGAGGGTAAGCATCCTCCGCGTCGGGAAGACGCAGGGAAGGTGTTGATGCATGCTGTAAGGCCCCTGGTACTCGCGCTTGTGATTTCACTTCCTTCGCACGGCAGCCCTGTGAGGTAAGGTCCCGAGACAGCACCGGTGCCTGAAACACACACTGTACGTGCATGGCAACATTTATCAGATCCATAGACCTTAGGGCTGGAAAGGACCTCAAGTGATCTGGTTCAGCCCAGTGCCATCAGTAGATAATTCAGTTCAGAACCACAAACACTTATTAAGTGCTTGCTGTGTGCCAAGCAACATGCCCAGTAGAGTGGGACAAAGACAAATGGGGCACATGAAAGGCTCTGCAGAGAGAGTGCTGGATGCCCTTCTCTCCCCTTCCTCCTGCCGTGCTGAGCTGACCCCCCACCCTAGCGGGCAAGGCCCCCTCAGGCCGGAGAAGAATGCCCAGTAACAGGATGGGTGCTGAGCCCTCCAACGCAGAAGGGAGCTGTGTGTTCTCTCTGCAGGAGGAGGCGACTGACACCAGCCATGTCGCGCTTCACTGGGCAGACAGGCTCGGAGGGGAAGACAACAGCTTCCTAACAACAAGTATTAGGAGATAAGCTATTAGGGGCGCCCTATTGGGCTCTCTTTCCCAGTAACAGGATGGGTGCTGAGCCCTCCAACGCAGAAGGGAGCTGTGTGTTCTCTCTGCAGGAGGAGGCGACTGACACCAGCCATGTCGCGCTTCACTGGGCAGACAGGCTCGGAGGGGAAGACAACAGCTTCCTAACAACAAGTATTAGGAGATAAGCTATTAGGGGCGCCCTATTGGGCTCTCTTTCCCTGGGCATCACCAAGGCACCCGCCAGCCATCGGCTTTCCTCCTCATCCAATTATGCGACTTCATACATTCTGTTCCCCCAGCCTGAGCTGGCTCGTGACTGCCAGCAGCACTGGGCTCGGGCAGTTACGTGGGGACCCAATGACAACAGAGCGGGGGATGGCAAAAACACCCTTGCAGGGGGAGCAAAGGGGCAGGGGAGAGATGTCCCTCTCCCTCCTCCAAGAAAGCACTTTGCCAAATCTGCTCTCAGAATAACAGGGAAAGGGACGATGGACAGGGGAGAGGCGTGAGGGCTTGGAGATGAAATCGGCCTTCGTCTCATCTCCAAACTCCACTAAGCATTCTGGAAGACATGGGAAGTGATTATGGAGAGAGTGAGCGCTTGTGGGAGGGAGAGAGGAAGGGAAAAAGAAAGGAGGAGTGAGCCCAGGCACGCGTGCACATGTGCGCACACACACACACACACACACACACACACGCACACATGCACACACACACACATGCACACATGCACACACACACAGACGCGCACACACACACATGCACACACACAGACGCACACACACACACACATGCACACACACACAGACGCACACAAACACATACACAGATCCCCTTATCTGATTAAGGATCCAAGAGAAGTCGAACAGCTTCTGGAAAATTAAAATGACCCGCGGGGTTAACCAGGCAAGATCTGCAGGCAGGTAACGAAAACCAAGTCTCGTGGGGATTTCCTTTGCTCAGGGTGAGTTCTCCAGGCTCTGTTCCTTAGGCCAGAAGGACAGCAAGTCAGCCAGAGAGGGGGAGCTTAGGGCAGTATCTGCCTCTACCAGGCCTCCGATTCTTATCCCCCGGCGGGCCCTGTGGCTGGCGGCTGGGACCTACACCCTTTGCTCTGGAAGGCAGGGTACAAGGAGGAGAATGGGAACAAGGACAGGGCATTTAATTCTGCCCAGAGGCATGAGAGATGGATGCTGTCTCCTCCTTCATTCCCTGGTTGCTGCTCTGGCCTCTGCCAAAAGAATGCAATGGCTCTGGAGACAGATGCAGCCTCTTCCCTAAACTCTAACCAGCAAGCAAAATGGCCAGGAATGCTGCTGGTGGCCTGGATCTAGTCCTACTTCTGCTGTCACCTTGCACCAGTGACTTCAGGCAAGGACCTTTCCTATCTGGGCCTCCATTTTCCCTGCTGTAAAATGGGCACTGGGACTCAAAGCTCTAGAAAGGCCCCTTTAGCCCCGGCACTCCAGGGTTTTAGGACAGCCGGAGGGTGGGGCTGCAACCCTCTATAGGAAGCTGAGCTGAGTTGGTAGATCCACTGACCTTTTTCTGTCCCAAAGGGATGGAAAAGATCATGGTGAGGTGAGTTGCTCTGGGGGCCACCAACCCAGGTCTGGGTTAACTGGGGCAGGAGAGAGTTCAAAAGCCACAGATGACATCAGCTTGAAATAAGAGCAGCCTCTCCACCGCGCCTGTGGAGCTGTTTGCCAAGCTCTGTAACATATTTGCAAACACCCCAGAATACACATACTAGGAAGCTAACAAGTTGCCTGGCCTTGAAAATATATCATACACAGTGTCAGATACACTTAGTATGCATTTACAACGATCCTTTTTTTCTCCCCCTACTTGTAACAGCATATTTTGCTTCCTTTTTTGAAGAGTTTATTTCCCATGGTGTTACAATCAGCCAGTGGTATTAACTCGGCAACTTGGCCAGGCCTAGAGCAGTGCCGTGCACACCATCAGCACTCAGTGGATGTTTCTGGGGGCAAATTACACCCTCAGCAGGGCTGAGCTTGGGCTCTCTGGTCACCAGGAGCCGCTGAGGACTATAGCTGCACTCTTAATTTCTCTCCCTTGGAGAAGGCGGTAAGAACCTTGGCTTTATTAGCTCTGGAAACATTACTTCATCCACTCAGAGAACTTCTTGTTTCTTGGCAAGTCACTCCTGGAACTGCCCTAGCCCAGCCTGAAGCCCTAAGTGTTGGATTTGTCAAATCCAGGGAAACAGGAAAGCTGCAGCTCTGGCTTTTCCCCTTATTAGCTGCAGGACTTTCTTTCATGCTTCTAAGCCTCAGATTCCTGAGCTGTGAAAGGAAGGTGTTAACAGCCATTTTTGGAGTTGCTGTGAGGACTCCATGAGCTTGTAGACAGGGAAGGCATCTGCATTCTCTTATTTAGATGTGCACACATTCCCACAACACACACTAAGTGGAGGCCCCTTACATGCCAAGCCCCGTGCTTGAGTGTAGACGGCGGAGACTGCAGATGAGGTGGCCGTGGGGATCCACGTAAGTGGCATCGGGGTGGGGGTGGGGGCAGGGTGGTGTGGGAGGAACTAGCCCAGGAGATGACAGGTCTCAGGAAGAGGGGAAGTAGGGGGATACATAAGATAAAGACCAGGAGAGCAGCATGCATGCCTGGGAACACCCAGGACCACACAGAGCCTGGGAATACAGGGAAAGGAGCAGACTGGGGGTGGAGGAAGAGAGTATTCAGTTAAGGATAAGTTGTGATCAAAAGGGGCTTGAGGTAAGGCGTCCATGTGGAAGAGTCAAGAAGGCAGCTGGATAAACACATCTGCAGCACAAAAGCAGTGCTTGGACTGGGAATAGGGATTCAGGAATCCTGTGAGTTCAGGCAGTTGAGCCAGGGAGTAGATGAGTTCTTTCTGGAGTGGGTGAAGGACATCAGGGCCAAGGACAGAACTGATGGGCTGATCAGCTTCCGCAAGTGAGAAAGAGAGGGGAGGGAATGCTGTCACGTAAGACCAAGAAGACTTGGTCAGGGAGACACACGAGAGAGAGAGAGAGAGAGAGAGAGAGAGAAATGGAAGAGCTGCTGTACTTTTTAAAATCATCTGTCACCCCAAACCACTGGAATGTAAGCTCCATGATGGCAGGGTTTTTTTGTTTTCTGTTTTGTTCATTGCTTTATCTCCAGTACCTAGAATCATGCCTGACACATAGCATAGTAGGGACTCAACAATATTTATTGAATGAATGAATGAATGAAGCTGAGGATGAAACTAGATAGTTCCTACTGAAATCGGCAACCAGCAGGTCACTGGTGGTCTTCACTGGACAGGGCTTGAAGGGGATGGAAGGCTGGTGCTGGTAAGTGAGGAGGTGAAGCAGGGCAAGAAAGAGTGGTGCTGGGTAGAGGAAGCCCACGTGCAGCAACGAAGACCCAACACAGCCAAAAATAAAAATGAATAAATTTATAGAAAAAAAAGAAAAGAAAGGACGCAGGAGACTTACACACATTCTTATGTACAGGAGAAGGAGCCAAGGAAGAGAGTAAGGCTGGAGATGCAGGAGCGAGGGCAAGGGTAATTGACCAAAGTCCCAGAAGATGCAGGGAGAAATATAAATTGCTGAGCAAATAAAACAGATTATGTCTCCCTCTGTTGGTCCTCGTATTATAGGAAGAGGGAAGGCTGACAGGCAGACGGACTGGGTTTGAGCTGTCCCTCACCTACACCACCCCTTACTGGCTGGACGCTGTGTGAGCTGTTTAACCTTTCTATGCCTCAGTTTCCTTACCTGGAATATAGCGATAAGAATTCCCACCTCATATATTTCTGGGAGATGAAAGACTTCATTTAAGTGCCTGGCACATGGAGATCTCTTGACAAATACCAGCTCCCCTTCCCTTTAGTACTATCTGTTCAGTCAAGAGGGAAATTTGACAGTACTTTTTTTTATCTCATCAGCCAACACCAGGGTATGCTTTTTTTTTTTTTTTTTTTTGAATGCTGCTCTTGAATGGAATGGATGGTTTGGCCTCTCTGAGGCTTTCCCTGCAGCGGCCGGAAGAAGGATGCTAACTGCTTCCCTTCTGCAGGATCTCAAGCCAGCACCTGAGCAATGAATGCAAGGTACCAATGCCAGACTGGCCAGTAGGGTCCTGTGAGGCTGGAGAGGGGCACTGAGTCCATTAAAGTGAGCCTCCACTGTCACTTATCCCAAAATGCCCACAGCCACCACCCTAGGGCCCCAGATCCTAGGAGGTTGGGGTTTGGATTAAATATTTCTGGTTCCACCTCCCACCTCCGCCCCTTAACCAGCTGTGCAAACTTGGGTAAGTCCCTTATCCTCTCTGAGCCTCACAACAACCCTGCAGCGCAGAATTTATACTCTCATTTTACCCAGGGAGGAATTGAGACTCAAAGAGGCAAAGTAACTTACTCAGGATCACACAGTATATTTAGTCCAGGTCTCAGGAGGAACCTGATGGCAAACTGAAACTGAAATAACTTGAGGAAAGTTTAATGAAAGGGTTGTTTGAAAAGACATGGGCAGGCCATAGGGAAACCATAAGGGATATGGAAGTACCTTGGGGCAGGTAACTACTAGTGCCTTTACCTGAAAGGGAGATTCCCACAACCCAAGGACGGAAACGGTTGTGTGGAGAGGGCCACCTAGCAAGACCCATGACCTTTAGTTAAGGGACCACATAGGGAGGAAAATGGAAAGTTAAATACTCCAACCTTGCTCTCCTTCCTCCCTCTCATCTCCTGCTGGAGCTCTCCATGAGATGAGCACACACAGAAGCCAGGAGGCAAGGGAGCTCCTGAAGCAGTCCACGTAGGTCTATGCAGTGAATCTGGAGGGCAAATGGAAGATATCCAGCACACACAGCTAACTCTGAAATGGCAGAACAAGAATTTGAATTAGGGCTATCAGACCCTTTCCACTGCAATGCCATTTCCTGTAGATCCTCAGTAAATGGTCATTAAATGATTGAAAACGGATGAATAGATGGATGAATACATGGATGGATGGATGGATGGATGGATGGATGGATGGATGGACGAACAGACTGATGGGTGGTTGAGTGGGTAAGTGGGCGGGTGGGTGAGTGGATGGATGGATGGATGGATGGATGGATGGATGGATGACTGGATTGGGTGGATGGATGGGTGAACGGATAGATGACTCCTACAGCCTTCATTCATATGGCTTTGACTAATCTTGTCATCTGATTAGAAATAAAAGGCTTGCCGGAAGGTTGATTTCTCAGCCATAAATAGGTTCTAAGAACAAAGCCCTCTTACCAGGTTCTAAGTCCCTGTAGGAGTTGCTTGTCTCTCTCTCTTGCCTCTGGCTCATTTTTCCTGCTCGGGTTCTAAGAACAAAGCCCTCTTGCCAGGTTCTAAGTCCCTGTAGGAGTTGCTTGTCTCTCTCTCTTGCCTCTGGCTCATTTTTCCTGCTGCTGCTGCCATTGCTGAAGCTGCTGCTCTTGCTGGAGCTGCTCCTCTCTCTGAGATCTGAGCCTCGAGTCAGGCCAAGCAGCCTGCAAACAAAGTGAAAAGAAGGCAGAGGTCAGAGGGGGCTACTGCCCTTGCTCCCCTGGGGCTGGAGCACAAAGCTGAGTGATCCAGCCCCTCTGTTAGTCCAAGGGAGCTGCGGGGATGGAAGGAGGGAAGTGGGAAGGCAGGATGTTTGCTATAATTATTTTCATTGATCTGTCTACTTAGATCCCAAGTGCTGCAAAGCCATTGTGACATTTAAGAAAAATAATTCAAGGTAAAAACATCTCTTCCTTCCTGGTCCCTCCTCCTTCATCAATACCACCTCAGCTTCCATCTTCCCTTTCACTCAGGCCACTGCCTCCCACCTCTTAGGTGGCCTGGGTCGCCCACAAGAGGCAGGTGAACGCAGGAACCTACCAATGGCAAAAAGCCTGGGCCCTGGAGTCTGCAGCCCTGGATCTGAGACTCCACTGCTCCCAGCTGGCTGGCTGCTGACCCCAGGCAGGTTGCCATCCCTCTCTGAGTTTTGGTTGCCCTATCTGGAAAATTAGGAGATAAACTGAACATGTAATGTCCTAATTTGGAACCAGTAGTCCAAGACTGGACCCCTTCTGAGGCAAAGGGACATGCCTTCCACACCGTTTCCTGAAATTCTGGTTCTTGAGTGAATTTCTGATCTCCAGCATTTGACCAGAGAAGGACCCCCATACTACCATTTCTTGTTGTTTTCCAAGCCATGGTAGGGTCATCCTTCCTCTTCTCTGTCCTTGACTCATTGTGGGGCACCATTCAACCCATTATACAGAGGAAAAACTGAGGTGCTAAAGTGCTAATTATTGCTTCCTTGCCTTGCCCACCAACTACCTGCCTGACACTTGAAATCCACAGATTTGTATCCTGACAATGACTCTTCCCTAGAGGATTCTTGAGGAAATTGTAGCTCAGAGAGGTTAAAGCTGCCGCCTAAAAACACACGAGTAGAAAGTGGACGCTGACTCGGGTCACCGTGACTCTGGAGCCCACAGCTCTCTCCACTGACTCTCCCTGCCTCTCCACACCGTGTCTAAGGCTGAGCCTAAACCCAGGCCTCCTGCCTTCCAGGGAGAAAAGCTCTAAGACACACCCTGACCCAGCAGAGCAAAAGGAGCAGGGAGGGAACTCGGTTGGGCAAACCCCCTCATTCAGGAAGTCTTCTGAGTGCCACCAAGCCATCCCAGGCCATCAGGGGAAGATGTAATCAGGGTGACCTCACATGTTTCACGGACTCATTAAAGACCATGTTCTGGGGTAAATGATTGCTTTCCCCCAATCCTGCTGAAAAGAAAATCAATCACCTCCTTGTAGATTTAGGACGGGACAGCTGGCAATTAGAAAACACTTCCCCAGGCAGGCTCTGGGGAAAGGGGTCTCTTTCCATCTCCCATTCATTCTATCAGTGACACCCTGGCTGAGCCTCCAGGCTTGCAGGAGGCTGGGGATGTCCTGGACCGTGTCCAGGGACGTGGCTGAGGTCTCATTGGGTGCCCCGGGCTCTTGGTCCCATCTCTGCTGCTGAGGCTTCATCTGGGGGCCTCCACTTTCTCTCCCCATACCTCCACCCCCCATCCCTGCCCCATCAGCTAATGGATTTTTCTCTGTACAGAGAGATTTACTAAACAACGGAACTAGGACGCATTAAGTCTGCGGGTTTGGAGGTTTGTTTTAGAGCAATTCTTGCCCGGAGAACTGGCCGCTGAAATTGAGATGCATTCTTCTCAGAAAATATTGATTTCAACTAGAAGCAAATCCAAGAACTCACTGCTCACTGGATTTAACTGCTGGCAGCTGGAGTTTGGACTGTGGGAGGGGTCACGAGGGGCTCCGCACCTGAGGCCTCGGAGATGAGGGCAATGAAGAATATTCAGTTAAGCAAGACCTGAAAACTCACCCCCAAATATACCAAACAGATGCTCACTTTGAGCTTGACAGTTACTCGTGTATATGACCAAAAGAGGAAAATGGACATTGTCCCATATATACTGTGAGCACACCCAGTACACACAATCCCACACGAGTCTGAACTCATACACACAGGCACAGTGACAGACACATGGGCTTTATGCTTTCATCCCAAACTGGACCCCAGAGTTTTTTTCCTCCAGGAAGCTTTGCTCAACTACATCTATCTTTCCTCTCCTTTTCCATCAGAATTGTCAGCAACCCAGAAATGCATGCCCATATATGTCTTCTTTTCCTAGCATTGTTCTGCATTGCTTCTGTTTCTCCCAAAAAGTTCCCAGGGACTGGAACCACATCTATATCTTCAGCATCTCGCACAGCACCTACGGTCTACAGTGGAAAGAGCTTGGGACCTTTAGAAATGAAATTAGTCAAGCTAAGATCTTGATCCAGTTCAGGAACCTTCTAGTTGTGGGGTCTGGGCAAAAGCTTTTCCTCTCTGGGCCTCGGTTTTCTTATTTCTGAAAAGTAGAGAAATAGGATTAGACTAGATTGATTTGGAGAATTTTCTCAGCTATTAAAACTAGAACAGAGACATTGTGGTTCTTAGTTCTAGAAAATGCCACCCCGCCACCAAGCTTCTCAATACTTGGCAGAGGTTCTTGGATGGAGTAACCTGAAAGCAACCCTCTCCTCTCAGTCCCTGAGATGAGGGAGCAAAGTTCTTGGGATGCATGGCAATTTAATACAAAGAAGAGAGGCAACAATTTTGATATAAAGAGATTTGAACTCTTCAGTAAAGAAAATATAGAGATGGCAATGTCCAGGAGGAAAAAGAAAATTCCCCTCCACCCTTCTTGGTTCTTCTGGTTGGTCTAAGAATTAAAATGCCATAAAACAGATTAATAGGAGAAAATCAAATTTAGTTATGTACATACAGGGAATCCACACATGAGAGATTCCAAAGACAGGTCAGATGAGGTATATATGTCACCCTAGACTAAGGAAAAGGGCGTAGGGGTCTGGGACTTCAAAGGGAAGGAAGGCAATTCATAGGCAGGTGAAAAAGAGTAAATGTTGGTAAACAAATGTTTGCCGCACTATAGAGACGATGGGACATGGAGAGGACTTTGATCAAACATGCCTTGCTAAGCTTCCCCCAGGCTACCACACCTATAGCTCATATTCTTTGTGGATATCTCTGGCGGTAGCTCACTTCCTAGACCAGGTCATTTAGGCAATTAAGGGGCAGGTAAAAGGAAAGACTTCCTGAGTTTTCTGTTTCTTAAAAACAATCAGGGCTTCCCTGGTGGCGCAGTGCTTGAGAGTCCGCCTGCCGATGCAGGAGACACGGGTTCGTGCCCCGTTTCGGGAAGATCCCACATGCCGCGGAGCGGCTGGGCCCGTGAGCCATGGCCACTGAGCCTGCGCGTCCGGAGCCTGTGCTCCGCAAATGGGAGAGGCCACAACAGTGAGAGGCCCGCATAACGCAAGGAAAAAAAAAAAAAAAAACAAAAACAATCAGCCTGAAATAATCCTCATGCCAAAGAGACACATCTGGGTCCTACACCACAATGTACCTGCTAGAGTGGCTACACAATCTTTTTAAACTGACGGTATGAAATGCTGGCGAGGATTGGAACTTTCATACATTGCTGATAGGAAAACAAAACGTACAGCCACTGTGGAAAACAATTCGGCAGTTTCTTATAAAGTTAAACAGGCTTACCACATGACCTGGTAATCCTAGTTCTAGGTATTTACCCAAGAAAAAATGAAAACTTACGTTCACACAGAAACCTGCACTTAATGTTTTAGAGCAGCTTTCTTAGTAATTGCCAAAACTGGGAACAATTTGAATATCCTTCAGTGGGTGAATGGATAAACAAAATGTGGTATATCCATATAATGGAACTCTACAATAAAAAAGAATAAACAATTGACACGTGACAGTATCATAGATGCACTTGCATTTTGCTAAGTGAAAGAAACCTGACTCAAAAGCTATACACTGTATGCTTCCATTTATATGACTTTCTAGAAAAGGGAAACTTACAAGGATGGATGACACACCAATGATTGCCAAGGGTGGTGGGGAGGAGAGGAGAGCAAACGAGAGAATTTGGGCTGTGACAGAACTATTCCGTGTCAAGATCGTGGTGATGGACACATGACACTCTGCCAAAACCCATAGAACTGTACGCTACAAAGAGAAAACTCCTGTGTGTAAACTTAAAAATAACTTTTTTAAATGAAAACAAAAGGCTAGAGGAAATTGCTAACATGACCGCTTTGACATAGCTCTGTTAAAATGGTGACATCAACTTGGCCCCGTCAGAGATGAATAGATAAAGCTGTGGTACATATATACAATGGAATACTACTCAGCCATAAAAAAGAACAAAATAATGCCCTTTGCAGCAACATGGATGCAACTAGAGATTATCATACTAAGTGAAGTAAGTCAGAAGGAGAAAGACAAATACCATATGATATCATTTATATGCGGAATCTAAAATATGACACAAATGAACCTATCTATGAAACAGAAACAGAATCATGACATAGAGAACAGACTGGTGGTTGCCAAGGGGGAGGGAGGTGGGAGAGGGATGGAGTGGGAGGTGGGGATTAGCAGATGTAAGCTTTTATATATAAAATGGATAAACGACAAGATCCTACTCTAAAGCCCAGAGAACTATATTCAATATCCTTTTGTTTGTTTGTTTGTTTTTGTTTTTGTTTTTGTTTTGTGGTACGCGGGCCTCTCACTGCTGTGGCCTCTTCCGTTGCGGAGCACAGGCTCCGGACATGCAGGCTCAGCGGCCACGGCTCACGGGTCCAGCCGCTCCGCGGCACGCGGGGTCCTCCCGGACCGGGGCACGAACCCGTGCCTCCTGCACCGGCAGGCGGATTCCCAACCACGGCGCCACCAGGGAAGCCCTTCAATATCCTTTGATAAACCATAATGGAAAAGAATATTTTTTAAAAAGAATGTGTATTTATGTATGACCGAATCACTTTGCTGTACAGCAGAAATTAACACAACATGGTAAATCAACTATACTTCAATAAAAAAACATGTTTTTTAGTTGGCCCCATCAAACCATTAAGCTTCAGCTCCCCTCTTCCCTCCATCGCTGTGCATCTGGGATAGAGATGGGAAATTTTTCAGGGGATCAAAGAAATGATCAAAGTTTCCTACTCTCCCCTTCAACTTCTTTCATGTCCCCTGTATGCAGTCCTTGGCAGTCAGGCAGAAGCAGGTGCGTCTCTGGGGATGGAGAATCCTTCTGCTGTGGCAGCCCAAGCATGCTTGGGGCAGCCACAGAGGCAGCAGAAGTGGAGCTGGCTGAGCAGGCCTGGAGGGCAAGGGGACCTCTGGGTTTCCTTCTACTTTTCCCGGCCTGAAATCCAGGGCAGACGGGCAGACAATGGGCCACGGCAGAAGCCCAGGTGGAAGGAGAGGAAAAAGGAATCCCCTATAAGCTCCTGTGGTGGAGGAGAAAGAGGAAAAGAAAGGCAAGGGGACCTCTGGGTTTCCTTCTACTTTTCCCGGCCTGAAATCCAGGGCAGACGGGCAGACAATGGGCCACGGCAGAAGCCCAGGTGGAAGGAGAGGAAAAAGGAATCCCCTATAAGCTCCTGTGGTGGAGGAGAAAGAGGAAAAGAAAGAGGTGAGGGAGATGCACGGTGTTGGTGTCCATGCACCGACCTGATCAGCCAGTTCCATCTTTCCACTCACTCGTAGGACCTTAAGCAAACAGCTGGTTGCCAGTTAAAGTGGGTTATAGTTTCCCTTAGCTTCTTCATCTGTAAAGGTGGGAAAATAATCGTACCTGCCCTAGAAGCTTATTGAGATCATTGGGTTAATATTCACTCAACGGATATTTATTCCTCATCTATTATGTACCTGTCACTGTCTATGTGCTTAGGATAGAGATTAAAAATTCTTATTTTCATGGGCTTGGCATTGTAGGGAGCAGAGACAGATAGATAGTCACAAAGGGTGACTATGTAATATGGTAGGGGGGGGGAATGCTATGAAGAAAAGAGGCTAGAAATGGACAGGAAGAGGGGTCTACCCTATGCAGAATGATCAGGGAAGGGAAGACCTGCTGAGGAGGTGGCATTTGAGCAGAGACCTGGAGGAAGTGAGAGAGTGGCGTGGGGAGGGGAACATCCCATGCAGAGGGAAGAGCATGGACAGAGGCTCTGAGGCAGCAGTGTGCTTGTCAAAAGCCAGGGTGGCTAGAGCGAAGGGAAAAGGGTAATGAGATCTGAGAAGCAGTGAGGGACCAGGTGATGAGGGGCTTGATGACCACTGTGCATGCTTTATCTTTTATTCAGAGTGAGATGAAACGACACTGACAGCCTTTGAGGAGTGACATGATCTGACTCGTGTTTTAAAAGGATCTCTCTGGACAGCTTGTAAAAAAAAATAGACGGTACAGCAGCAGGCATGAAGGTCAGTTGGGAAGTTATTGCATAACCTAGAGGAGAGATGATGGTAGTTTGAACAAATAGAAACACATATATGATACTCGAGCCAAGCCCGACACAAGGAGCACACAAGGAAAGTGCTCAGTCAGTGTTACCTATAATTATTATTGCTAGTATCATCAAGTTCACCATCACTGTCAAGAGTAGGGAGTCAGGGAGACCCCAAAACAGCCCTTGTTCCCGGAGAGAACCAACACAAGACCCTGCTGGACCCCATGTGGAGCTGTGTGAACCTGGGGGACCCAGAGCCTCCGGGCAAAGGTTCCCCGTTGTCCCTGTATCTCCCTCTCAATCTGTCCTCTGAGAGAAGTGACAGGGCTTTTTGACCCTACAATTGTTTGGGGAAAGAACTACATGGAGAAAGGCTGGAGGCATAGAGCTCTTGAGGCTGGGAAAGCAAATGAGAAGAGCTCAGGCCTAGCAGTGCAGGTTGGTCCTGTCTCTATCTGATGATCTCATTTCGTCCTCAAAATGTGTCCAGAAGTAAATAGTTTATCTCCAGTCCTCAGATGAGAAAAGCGAGCCCTAGAAAAGCCACTTATCCAGGATTAGTGATAGAAGTGGCGTCTGACGCAGGCTGGGGTTGTTGGTCTCTGACACCCCTGCTCCCCGGGGCGCAGCTCAGCCTCCCTGGGTTGGTTGTGTACATTCTCTGATGTAGGTCCAAGAGCTCCATTCAGGACTCAAACCGCAGGTCATGCTGAGAGCCTCTCCATCTTTGGATCTCCAATCCATGGAATCAACCAGCTCTGAAATCACTCTTTCTTCTGCTCCATTGTTTACAAAGGTAAGATTTTTTTCTTTGTCATAGAAAACCGTAGATCACCAAGAAGTTTCATCTGTCTTAACTGCTGCTTTTTGCAAAAGTAAGACTGATTTGTTCTTACCTGGTAGAATTTTCCAAACTTATCTCAGGGAATGCCATCTATCTGTGCCAAGCAATTTGACCTCCTAGAACATTGCTGGACTTTCTGTTCTCACCAAAAAAAAAAAAAAAAAAAAAAAAAAAAAAAAAAAAAAAAAAAAAAAAAAAAAAAAACTCATCAAAGCCTTTGTCTCTGTGAAACATCATGTGTAACTATGTCAAAAGAAATCAAGTATCCTTGGAGGAAAGGCTAATTCTCAGAGCAGGACAGGAAAAAGTACAAGATAAGCCGGAACATCTTTATACAAGAAACAAGGAAGCTATCAAACATTATCAAAGATTATGGGATTTGTGTCAAAATGACTGAGGAGCCAACTTGAATAGGCTCCCACTGGTCAAAGCTGGTGCAATTTAAGCAACAATAAGGACAGTTCACTATATTAAAACACAAAAAAATGTTTAAATTCGTGAGTTTATAATGATACTCAAAAAATAAAATAAACTGTCAGCTCCGGAGGATGCTAAGGAACAAACTCATTCTTTTGGAAATTGGCAAATAAAGGGAAAGAATCAAACATTTATCCTGCCTTTTCTATACAAATGGTGCCACTTGTAACAAAATACTTAATGAGGAGAAATGTATCTTAATAGAATTGTTATGGCTGACAAATGAAGAGTGAATAACTGCAGTATCATTTTGTAAAAACTGATGGATTAGTCGATGTAGGCAAGGGTCATGGGAAGCCACGTGACCAAAAGGCAACTAGATATTGACACCTCTTGTTGGAAGAACACAAACACCAAAATAAATCAAGCCTTAACCTGATCAAGCCTCCAGACCTACCTAACTGCCAGTTTACAGGTAATTTAAGGACAGAGGAACACACCAAATGGCACCATAGTATTCAGCAAAATCAGATTGTGGAAAAATCTACAGGACAAAGGACACAGTTTCTTTGAAAAATAAATTTCAGGAGGGGGAAAAAAAAAGATTGGATGCAGAAACTATAGATTAAAGGATACTTAAGAGACTTATCCATCAACCAAAATACACAGACTTTACTGGAACCTGACAAAAATAAGCAAAGTGCAAAAAAAAAAAAGTTTATGAGAAATCAAGGAAATTTCAATACTGATTAGGTATTTAATGAAATTAAGGAATTAACATTTGCTTTGGGGGTATGCACCAATTAGCTATTGTTGAGTAACAAACCACCCTGAAATTTAATGGCTTAAGTCAACAACTGTTTTGTGTATTCATGATTTTGTGAGTCACCAGTTTGGGCAGGTATCAGCTGGGATGGCTCAGATCTGTCCCACCCAATGTGGTCGGATCACTGCTACGTATGGACTCAACAGAACCAGCTCTGCCTCTCTCTTTCTCACACTCCAGGTGGCCTCTCATTTTCAGGGAGCTGGGCTGTGGGCCTCTTCATATGGTGGCAGAAGCATTGGCAGCAACAGCAGGAAAGGGAAGGCCCCCATGGGCAAGTGCTTTCTGGGCTTCTGCCTTGCACCATGTTTGTCATTGTCCCATTGGCCAAAGAAAGTCCCATTGTCAAGCCCAGAGTCAGTGTAGGGGGAGAATTCACAAAGGCATAAACACTGAGAGCTGTGGTTCATTGGCGCTCATGCTATAACCAGTGTGAGAGTGGTCTTATAGGTATGGTTTTAAGAGAGCGTTTATCATCTAGAAATAAATATTAAATATATTTATATGTGTGTAAATATATCTTTAATATGGCATATTACAATATCTCCATATGAAATGATATGCTTCAGGACTTCCCTGGTGGCAAAGTGGTTAAGAATCTGCCTGCCAATGCAGGGGACACGGGTTCGAGCCCTGGTCTGGGAAGATCCCACATGCCACGGAGCAACTAAGCCCGTGCGCCACAACTACTGAACCTGTGCTGGAGCCTGTGAGCCACAACTACTGAGCCCACGCACCACAACTACTGAAGCCTGCATGCCTAGAGCCCATGCTCCGCAACAAGAGAAGCCACCACAACGAGAAGCCCACACACTGCAACAGAGTAGGCCCCGCTCACCGCAACTAGAGAAAGCCCACACACAGCAATGAAGACCCAACGCAGGCAAAAATAAAATATAAATAAATAAATAAATTTATTAAGAAAATGATGTGCTTCAAAGTAATCGGGGATGGGGCAGAAGGAGTGGGTCGGTGTAGAGATGAAATAAGATTGGCCATGAGTTTATTGGTTTATTGAAGCTGATTGCTGAGTGTATGATGGGCCATTGTATTATTATTGTCTCTTGTATATGGCTGAAATTTTTAATGATATCAAATTCTCTTTTAAATGACTGTTCAACTTCCAACGCTAGGAGGACCCAAGGGAGACAAAGGCACCCTCATTTTTGTAGCTTCTTCCAAATATCATGTCTTGCTTCCCAAGGTAAAGAGGAGTGAGGCAGCACCAGGGGAGCTTTTCTACACCCTCTGCTTCCTTCCCCTCTCTGGAGAGTCACGTGAGACTGCACAGCTTGCAAAAGCAACATGGTGGGTGAACAACTCGGTCAGCCCAGGCGTACACTATACCTATGATTTTATTTATTAGCACTCACTTTTTTCCCCAGGTTATTTTGGAACTTAGGACATGGACCTATTGTGGATGACAAATTGCAAACCACTGCAATTATTAACCGAAAGAAGAATGAGAGAATGAGGACTCAGGAGCCATAAGGAGAGTGGGGGTTAGAGGCAGGGGTCTCTACTAACAGGAAGTTAATAGGGGAGGGGAAGAGGAAAGGAGATGAGCCCCATCCAACTGGGATCAACCAACATTCACTGCATACGTAATGGATACTCAACATTTGTCTGGATGGAAAAAGGAAAAAATGTTCAATTGGTTGCTATTCATCCCCTTAAAGTGTTCACCATCATTTATTCACTCCAAACACGTATTGAGTGCCTACTGCATGCCAGCCTCTATTTGATGCTAGATGAGAATAAAAAGATGATTTAAGATACTTTTCCAATCGGTATTAATGAGGACTATTCCAGTTGTAATAATACTTTACAATTCAAATCGGCTTCAGCAGAAAAGAGAACTTATTGGCTCATGTAACTAGAAAGTCTAGGGGTGGCTTCAGACACATCCAAGTGCTCCAACGATGTTGCCAGGAACCTGTCTCTCTCCATCTCTTGGATCCGCTTCCTTCTGCGTGGACATCATTCCCAGACAGACTTTCCCACCAGCAGCAACAAGTTTACATCCTACTACATTGGCAGCAAAAGTCCCGGGATTGGGTCTCCCTGGAACAGATTGGCCCAGAGCCCATTCCTGGCCAGGGAGAAGGAATGTTCAGATGAGCCAGGCCTAGACTGTGGGTCTCACTCTGTGACTGGGGAAGAGGCCGGACCTACTTAGCAACACAGACAGAGAGAGGAGAAAGTTCCCCAAAGGATATTCACAGTGTGGCCAACTGGAGGAAGAAGAGAGGGTGGAGGTTGGCCTAGCAAAGCAATCGATATTCTCCAGGGCCTTAGAGTCATTCATCCACTCACTCCTTCACTCGATATATCTTCACTGAGTGCATGTTGTGTTCCAGACTCTATTCTAGGTGCTGGAGATACAACTTTGACCAAGACAAAGTCACTGCGATTGTGTTCTAGAAGTGAAGACAGAAAACAAAGATGTCAACAATACATTTTTATTTCAGTTCAGATCCTGATTTCCCACGAAGCGAATAACAATGGAGACGCTTCATGAGGTGGACCAGCGGGGAAGGCTCACTGCGAGGGTTTGTTAAAGCTGAGGCGTGGAGGCTGAAAGGAGCCTTGAGCATCCCATGTGCATATCGGGCGAGTAGACAGAGTCCCTACCCTGCAGTACAGCAAATGCTCTGTAAAATACAGACACAATCCCTCCCTTGGGACATCAGGAAGGAAGCCACTAAGTCCTCTGGAGGGGCTTGGGGGAGGGCAAGCACAGGGAGGGGTTAGAACGCTTTGCACAGACATTTAAACCAAGTCTTGTGTGAGTAGATACAAGGTAGGACACGAAAGACAGAAAGAGAATTAGAGGCAAGGGGATCAGGGATGTTTGAGGAAGAGTGACGCTCCGTCTAGTGGACACCCTGGAGTGACAAGAGGGGAGAGGCTGGGCTCACCTGTTGCGATGGTTAACAAGGCCTTGATTGCCCCATCCACAGGTAATGAGCCTGAGGGATACAGAGGTCAGATCCAAGCTTGAGTTCCTTGTGTAGCCAAACAAGACTCTGCACCTCGAGAGCAATCTGAAGGGCTTCACGGAGGAGGAGACTTTTCAGCTGTGTTTTGAATGAATGAATCTCCCTCCTCTTTATCCCCCCAACAACTACCACATCTTTATGAAGCAAGATAGAGGGCGAGGGGAAGCACCAAGCAGAATAAGGCATGACCTCTGACCTCAGCTTGCTGGCTGTGGAGTTGGCCAACGGACCACGGGTGAGACTCACCTTGACTCTGCACTGGAAGGAGGCTTGAATATGATCTAGCGCACCCCATAATTTTCTAACTGGGGCACTGAGGTTCGGAGACAACAGGTGCCTTGAACAAGGTCACACAGAACTGAGACCAGGCTCACAGCCGCTCCCCCTGCTTCTGAGCGAATGAGGGTTTTACTCCTGGGACCCTCCACCTTGAGGTCCTGTTTCTACCCCCAGGACCCCCTTTGCAAGTCCAGGTTGTTTCTAACATGTGAAGAAGGTGTGGAAACTCCCCAGCCTTTCCTTCCCCAAGTCCAGTTCCTCCAACTTGACCCTCATGTCTCAGGGTCAGACTCTTCCCTTCCACCTCCAGTGTGTCAGTCAGCCTCACAGTGCGGTGCCACGGTCGGGACTCCAGGTGCCCACAGAGAGGACAGGATCATCACCGCCTTTACCCTGAGCAGCCCAGCATCTCAACCGAGGGCCCGTTCGGAGAAGCAGCAGTTGACCACAGCTCTCCCAGAGTCATTTGTGGCAGCCAGAGATTCCTCCAGGAAGCCCTCTAGGGAGGATACTGGTGGACTGCATGGGGCTGGCAGTGGGCAGGGGACTTAGGAGTGGGCTGGGGGAGGGAAGCTGCGATGGCCAGAGACGTGAACCTGGGCCCTTCCATCCCTCAGCCCTGACCACTGTGCCCACCTCTGCCCTTTCTCAAGTGGTTGCTTCGAGAAATGCATGGAATCAGCGGAGCACTCTGCAAGGAGCCAGGAGGCCGCAGCCCAGGATGCTCTGATGCAGCTCACCACAGAACCTTGGGCCACTTGGTCTGCTTCTCTGGGCCTCCCTTCCCTCATCTTGAAACGGGATGCCTACATGTTTACACACGTGCATTTCTCTTAGGCAGTGCTGACAACGATGCTGGTTGCTGAAGGCCACCCTGAAACTTCCCAAAGGCCGTCAGTTATCATGGTCTGTCCATTATCGGGAGATGGAACCTCTGTCCTTAATTTAAAATGGTTGGAACTAGGATTTGGGACTGTGACCTCCCAGCCAGAGAGATGCTCCAGGGCCCTCCCAGAGGCAGTAGGAAGGAGGAGGGCCAGATCAAGTACAGACCCCCAGTTAATCTGAATTTTAGGTAAACAATAAATACGTTGTTTAGAATAAGTATATCTCAAATCCTACATGGGACACACCTATACCAAAAACATTTATTTGTTACTGATCTGAAATTTAAACTAACTGGCCATCCTGTATTTTTATCTGCTTAATCAGAGCCAGGTCCAGGTGATGGAGGAGGGGTTGCAAGACACCAGTGTTGGGGGACTTCCCTTGTGGTCCAGTGGTTAAGACTCTGCACTTCCACTGCAGGGGGTGTGGGTTCGATCCCTGGTCGGGGAACTAAGATCCCACATGCCATGGGCATGGCCAAAACATTTTAAAAATAAAAAAAAAAAAGGGCTTCCTTGGTGGCGCAGTGGTTGAGAGTCCGCCTGCCGATGCAGGGGACGCGGGTTCGTGCCCCGCAACGGGAGAGGCCACAACAGTGAGAGGCCCGCAGTGAGAGCTCCGCAACGGGAGAGGCCACAACAGTGAGAGGCCCGCGTACCGCAAAAAATAAAAAAAATAAAAAAAAATAATAGCCAAACACTGGGAAAAACCCAAATGTACCCTCCAGGTGAATGAATGAGCTCTGATATGCCCGGACAATGGAATACTGCTCTACTATAAAGGTGAGTGAATTACTGAAACACTCTATAGCATGGATGAATCTCAGAATAATTGTGCTGAATGAAGGAAGCCAGACAAAAGAGTACGTACTGCATGTTTCCATCTGCATAAAATGCTAGAAAATTAGATCTAACACACAGCTATAGAAAGTAGATCAGAGATTTCCCGGAGATGTGCAGGACAGGCAGGGGTGGGAGGAGGGACGACCAAGGGCCATGAGGAGACCTTTGGGTGATGGATTTGTTAATGATCTTGATTTACTGAGTGTGCAGATATGTCAAACTTATCACATTCTACATTTCTGTGCAGTTTATGGCATGGCAATTATACCACAGTGAAAAAATTTAGAAGCATTATATAAAATATAATATATATTATAATATAATATATATAATATAATATATAATATATATATTATATATAAAATCTATTTATATAAAGAGCTATCCTGTAGCTGAAATGAGATGATGGGGGTGGTGTGATCCTGGCACATCAGTCTGCTCCCCTTACTTACAGACACAGCCTGATGCCTTTCCGCCGGGGAAGAGGTCCTCACGGCTGCTACACAGCAGGGAAAGGAGCACGCTGAGGAAGGGAAACAGTATGAGGTTATTTGTCCCTGATCACCATTCTCTAAAACTCAGTTTCTGGACTGGGGTGATCTTCCAGAGAGAGGCAGATGAATCTGGGGGCAGGGGAGAGCAGCTCTCGATGGGTGATGGCCCAGAGAGCCCTCCCCCACAATCCCAAACAACCTCCGTGTGGGGACAGCACACCGTCGGCAGGAGAGAGTGGCTTGACTTACAACATGTGACGAAGGAGGCGTGCAAGCAAAACGGAAAAACAACAGCAAGACAATCGAGACATATATGTAGTGTCAGATAGAATACCCTTTTGGGCTTGCTTCATAATGATTAGTTCAGAACTAAAGGAGTTAAGTTTCAAATTCCTGTTTAGCTCTTTTTATCTGGTGACAACTTGTCATGAGGCTAAATTGGGAACCACACCTGATGGTTCTGAGCACACTCAGGGAACTCTTTTAAGGGCCGTGTGACAAATGTATGTACCAACTCCTTCGATTAGCTACTGCTCTCCAGAGAGGGCTGAGCATTTGAAGCAAATGCCAGAATGCCTGAAGTTCACGAGAGATTAGAGGGAAGAATTAATACAATGTGTAATCCAGTGACTGAATCACCCATGCTTGGGACCGTAGGACTTTATATTGAAGATAGATACAAAGGTCAAGACCGTAGGATTTCAGATTAATGGTCTGAAAACAAGTTCTATATAAAGGAGAGGAGGACCAGTCAATGCTTTGTTTCTACAACTACAATGAGAACTTTTCTTTTGGAGGGGCAGCAAAGAAGCCAGCTATGGTTTGTCTCAACAGAAATTAGGCCAGTTTGTGCCTACATTGAAGGGGAATCTACTGGACTTAAAAATTACACATTCCCACCGTGCTGCTTAACTGTTTAAAGAGGGATTGAGCCCATGGAAATAGTAATTGTTTATGCTGCTGTTAATTCACATTTGGGAGATGCCAGCTTATAAAGAATATTTATTTGCATCGTCACATGACATGGAAGATCAATGAGGCTGATCGACATTTTCAAAAGAGTGGAAGTTACATGAGTGTCATTTGTCTGCATTTATTAAATACCCATTCTCCACCAAGCCGTTTAGCACAGGTCTACAAGCATATGCTTTGCAGTCTGGTGGCCTGAATTTGAATCCTGGGACACGACCATGTTCCTCGTTGTGCTTTTGCTTGGTCCTCTAGCTCTGCCTCTGTAAGGACCGTTGTCAGGATGAAATAAGTTTGTAAAGCGTTTTGAATAGTGCCTGGCACACAGTCAGCGTGCAGCCGGATTTGGCTGTCCTTCCACACCTTACATTTGAATCCTTAGAATAACACTAGGAGGAACTAATTATCTCTGTTTCACAGAAAACAAACTGGCTAGTTCACGCTATCCTGTGAGTGAACCTAGGCTCTCTGACCTTGGCCCCAGCTTTCCTCCTCATACTGTATTACAGCACGGGAGCGGTGCTGCCCACCAGGAGTTCTACTTTTTGGAAACGCCCACCTAGCATTTTCCTTCAATCGCAGTGAGTTTCCACGTGCACCTCCTGACTCTGCTTGGGCAGCCCGAACACGAAATCTATGGTCCTTTCAAGCCGCAGGGCATCCCGGACAGCAAAGCTGAGGATGAGCCGTCAGTTATCATGGTCTGTCCATTATCGGGAGATGGAACCTCTGTCCTTAATTTAAAATGGTTGGAACTAGGATTTGGGACTGTGACCTCCCAGCCAGAGAGATGCTCCAGGGCCCTCCCAGAGGCAGTAGGAAGGAGGAGGGCCAGATCAAGTACAGACCCCCAGTTAATCTGAATTTTAGGTAAACAATAAATACGTTGTTTAGAATAAGTATATCTCAAATCCTACATGGGACACACCTATGCCAAAAACATTTATTTGTTACTGATCTGAAATTTAAATTAACTGGCCATCCTGTATTTTTATCTGCTTAATCAGAGCCAGGTCCAGGTGATGGAGGAGGGGTTGCAAGACACCAGTGTTGGGGGACTTCCCTTGTGGTCCAGTGGTTAAGACTCTGCACTTCCACTGCAGGGGGTGTGGGTTCGATCCCTGGTCGGGGAACTAAGATCCCACATGCCATGGGCATGGCCAAAACATTTTAAAAATAAAAAAAAAAAAAGGGCTTCCTTGGTGGCGCAGTGGTTGAGAGTCCGCCTGCCGATGCAGGGGACGCAGGTTCGTGCCCCGGTCCGGGAAGATCCCACATGCGGCGGAGCAGCTAGGCCCGTGAGCCATGGCCGCTGAGCCTGCGCGTCCGGAGCCTGTGCTCCGCAACGGGAGAGGCCACAACAGTGAGAGGCCCGTGTACTGCAAAATAAATAAATAAATAAATAAATAAATAAAATAAAATAAGGCACCAGTCTTGAGCACCTGGCTGCACACCCCCATCTTCCCACCCCTCCCCCTTCAGTCCTCATCTTGCCTCCACGTAGTCCTCACTGCCATGGGGCTTGGAGCAGGGAAGGAGAAGCGGGGAACCCCCAGAGCAATGGCAGGGGTGGCAAAGTGTGGGGAAATAAGGGAGAGAGGCAGACAGAAAGACAGGACCTTTCAGGAGGCCGCCTGCCCCTGCAGAAGTGGGCAGGTGGAGGTGGACGGAGGGGGCCACAGAGTACCAAGTTAAGGCAGCGGGCCCTGTGTGCCGGCCCCTGAGATGGCAAAGCTTCTTAGAGGTAAATTATCCCCCCTTCAAAGCAGCCCGAACCCCAGCAGAGAGAGAGAGAGAACAAAAGCCGATTACTGCTGACAAGCTGGGTTTTTTTTTTAAGCCCTTCTAGTTCTCACTCTCTTAAAGATCCAGCCCTACCATCAGTCGGTATGGCCTCAGAGGGGTGCACAGGATGCCCAAACACCCACGATAATCGCCTTGCTTTATTCCGTCTGAGGATGAGTGCTTTGGCTGAGAGGGCAGCAGACTCCAAACTGAGCCCTGGATCCCGAGAGATGGTGCCGGGCAAATGTGTCTCCCCATCTCTGCCCCCGGACCTGCAGATCTCATTCTGTCTCCTTTCAGGATCCCCCTCACCCCCATCCACACACCCACCCTGGCCCCTGGGCTTCCCTCCCATGCCCCACATGGGCCCAGTTCTCAGTGATCTCGGCATCTTCAGCAACCAGCTCCCCAGGCCTGGTGTTTAATCCTGCCCCACCCAGGGACTGTCTTCCAAAACAAGCCCTGTCAGGTTTCTCAGGGGCCTTCCCCACACAGAGACTTTCATGACTTCCATTCAGGGCTGGGAGGGACCTCAACTGTGAGCCTGCACCCCAGGCAAGGATCCCCGCGCCCTGCCCAGCCCTCAGGACGCTCTCATCCGGAGGGAAGAGTGACAAGGGCATGGCCCATCCCGCTCCTGCAACCTGGAAAGGGCTTCATGGAGGCCGAGGGGAGAGCCAGGAAAGAGGGGAACCAAGGGGACTTAAGCTTCAGTGTGTAGGTGGTATGGGGGGACGCTGGGGGTCAGAGATTATTTCACAGCAGAGATTAGCCAGTTCTTTCCCTGTTGCAATTAAATGTTCCCCTGGTACCTTGACCCATCAATCCTGTTTCTGCGCCCCTGGGGCCTCCCAGAGCAAGTCCAGGTTCTTTCTAATAGGTGAAGGCACTGCTGAAACTTCCCAGCCTTTTCTTCCTCAAGTCTGTTTCCTCCAACTTTGCCCCAGATGGCTCAGGGTTCAGACTTTTCACCACCCACCTCCAGTTTGTCAAAGTCCATCTCAAAGGGCCGTGCTTAGGACTAGACATGAGGTTCCAGCACAAAATAGATTTTCACCTCCCTTACTCTGAGCATCATACCTCTGTTAATGCTGCCCAAGAGTTTACTAATTTCTAGCCAAAGCTTAGATTGAGCCCCAGACGCTACCCAGTCACAGTGAGGGAAGAAAAGTCCCCAGAAGTCAGATACTTGAGGAACACTCAAGCAGGAGGAGAAACTCCAAAGCTCTGAGTTTGACTTTGACAAATACTCCTTTTTTAAAATTTCTGTCTCATTTTTGCTTCTACTCTCCGACACCCAGAGCCCCCCACACTCACCCTCCCCCAGCTTTCGTTTTTTTTTTTTTTTTTTCAGCCTCTCTTTTCCACCTCTTCTCATCCCAGCATCAAACAACCACATGACCTTGGGCAGGTCACTTTGCCTCTCCGAAGCTTTCATTCCCCATCTGAAAATGGCAGTAATAATCACTGGGCGGCTTACATTCCAGAGCCTGCGTGATGACTCCACTGAGATCATTAATGGATGAGAGAGTACTTTGCAAAGTACTCAACACTCTGCAAACAAAAGGCATTATTTATTTATTTATCCATTTATTTATTAATCTTGCACATGATCCTGTGCTGATTCCACAAAGGGAGAGAAATAAGCAGAGCTCAGAGCCCAGAGCTTGAACCCTGCAATGTCAGAGCCAGAGGGGCCTTAGGGAACAGAGCACAACCCCTTTTACAGATGGAGAAACTGAGGCTTCTCTAAGAGAAATAGCTGGTGTGTGTTGTTTCTAAGCATTGGGGGCCACTCACTTATTCAATCCTCCAAAATCCTATGAAGCAGGTACTATCATGACCCCCTTTAAAAGATGAGTAAACTGAGGCACAGAGAAGTAGCATAATTTGTCCCAGGTCGTGCAGCTATCGCGAGCAAAATCAGAATTCCAGTCTGGACAGGCTTGCTCCGGAATGCGTGTCCTTCAGCACCGTGCAAGGTCACCCGGTGTGTTGGGAGCGGAGGCTGCAGGGCAGGCTGCTTCCATTCCAGGCTGTCCCCACACTGACTGATGGACTGGCCACCGCACATCGATGGGGCCCGGAGAGCAGCTCGGAGTGGCCTCATCCCGTGATACCCACCATCATCTTGGATTCCCAGGGATTTAGGATTTATGGCTCTGGGTCAGAAAGGGGAGGCTTGGGGGAAAGGGAAGCTTTGAGGCAAGGGTATAAGGCACAGCAAGAGGATAAGGGGCTTCTAGAAACAGAGAAGCAAGAGAGTAGAAAACAGGCTCCCCAGAAGACAGGGGCAGAGGAGGGGCACCCAAGAGGATGGTGGCAGGTGGGTGACAAGGACAGACGTGGAGCTGCACGATGTCAGCCCTCGGGTGTTCATGCGATACCCGCTCATCTTGCTGCCTGTCTCAGGCAGGAGAGGAATGGTGGGAGGAGGGATTAAAAGTCATCCTTTCCCTCGGAAACTCCACACTACTCCCGGATGGGAGTAGTGTGGTTTAAAATAGGCCTTCTCAAACTCGGATGTGCAAGCTCACCAGGGGATCATGTTACCCAGCAGACTCTGATTCAGCAGTTCCGGGGTGGGGCCTGAGTGTCTGCATTTCTAGCAAGCTCCCTGTGATGCTGGCATACTTGGAGTGACTTGGGTTTGAACGCCTCACCTAAAGCCTAGCAAATAGCATTGGCTTCCTGGCAATGGGGGATGGAGGAGTGCAGCTAGATGGATGTGGGACCCAGGATACCCCTGGGGTCTTCAAGGTGTCACCTCTGTTCCACGCCTCCTGACACTTTTTAAATGTACATGGATAGCACTGGAGAGCAGTTCCACAACCCCAGGCTTTTTATACAAATCAAGTTACCAAGAACCCCAGCGATGGCCTCAAAGAGACCTCCTCCCCAACAAATATTAGCTCTGGGGATAAAAGAGACAAGATGACGGATCCCGAAAGGGCAGCCTGAGAAAGCGGAGGGGAGGGGGGCACTCCCACTTTGCCTTGGCATTAGAGAAGAGGAGCTGGGGGCAGCTCTGAGAACGGTGCCCCCAAGCTTGCCCATCTGCATATCCCGCGAGCTGCCCTGTGGCCCGCGTGAAGAGGGATCCTGGTATCCAGCCCTGCCTCGTGTGCCAGCCGCCAGCCCCCGTGGGACCTGGGCTCAGGCACCTCCCATCTCGGGGCCCCAGTTTCCTCACAGTGACACTTGAGGGGGATTCGATGGTTTCCGCTCCCTTCTCTGGGGCTGTAATCAAGTCGTGAGGGTGGAGGCAGGAAAGGGGGAGGGCGCGGGGGAGGAGGAACTAAAACCCAGGGAGAACAATTCCCACTGTAAACTAAATGGAGTTACTTTGTCAGGAAACAGCGTACTCAGTACCATAAAAATTAGAGTAATTTACTATGAAGTGCCATCCTGTTTTACTTCGTGTTATTCCCCCATCAGACCACAGAGGAGCCAGGCTCACTCAAGAACATCGACAGGGCGGGCCGGAGCCGAGGAACAAAGGAGATGGTGTCCCTCCCTCAGCACCAGCTTGAGGCCAGTCAACCCCACCTGTCTCCAGGGAAACAAGGCAGGACCCAGTGGGCCACGTGGCAGCCAGAGAACCAGGGCACTGGCTCCCTCTGTCAGGGGAAGCTGGCCTCGGCTTAGCCCAGGAAGGATGAACCTTAATGTTCTCATTTCATCTGTAAAATGGGGATAATTCCCCTCCGCTCATAGGGTAGTGGGGGCATTAAATGAGATCATCTATGTCAAGGGTCAGATCCTCTTAGGAGCTCAGCATCACCTAACTCAGGGCCAGTTCCTCTGCGAGGAAGCTGCATTCCCTTCCCACACTCCGCCTCTACGCCCTGCCCTCCACCCACCACTGTCTGCGCTGCTTGAGCGTGAAGCCCAACAACGACAGCAGTGATAAGAGTGAGCACTGCTGGGCTCTCGTAGGCATGCGTCTCATTTAAGCCTCACAGCGGTCCTCACCGGTGTGTATCCTATGAAGAAGCAGAGACGTTGAGACACCTGCCCCAGATCACACAGCAGCAAGGCTGGGGTTCGGCCCGCCTATGGACCGAGGCCTGCCTGGCTTCAAAGCTTGTGCTCTTAACTGTTTCCTTACACTTCCTCAGCTGTCAAGGAGAGACCACTGCCCAGAGCTCCAGATCCTAGCTTCAGCTCTGCTGCTGGTAAACCTATGACTTGGGCGAATTACGCTCCTCCCAAGCCACAGTTTTCCCATCTGTAACGAGGGGGAGATCTCTCAGGGCCCTCTGGCTCTGATGTTCTCTGACTCTAATGAGTCGGAGTAAAGGGGAGGCTTGGTTCTCTACCCAAAAGGTGATGACTATGTCAGAGGGACACCCACCCAGTGGCCTCATTACCTCTCCTGATGACAGGCTAGCACCTCGCCGCTCCCGTCCTTAGCTGCTTGGCCACGGCCCCATGACAGCGACAAGTCCCCACATAACGGCAGCGGGACGGGAATCTCTGATCTGGCTCTGGATGTAAATCTCTCCACACATGCTCGCTCTCTCTCTCTCTCTCTTTCCCACTTGCTTCTGCTCCCCAGGGCTTCCGTGATCAAAGTGCCTTTACCGTAAGTCTCCCAGGGCTGGCACTGCCTGGGAGGAGACGGTCTGACAGCCTCCAGCTGTCTGGAGAGAGAGATCCCAGGGAGGCCTCCCAGATGCTGCCTGCCAGCTCGGGCCCTGACTGGAGAAGGCTGGGCTGACCGGGTATCAGCAAGAAGGAGGTGCCAGTAGGAGGGAACAACAGCAGGTGGGGACGGGGGTGCTGGGGCCCTTTAAAATGAAGACCATCACCCCCGCCACCTCCAGCTGACCTCTGATGTTAAACCAGAAAATGACTCCGGTGTGGTCCCAAAGAAGCATCTCAGTCTGGCCGTGAGATGCAGAAAGAGGAGGGCTCCATCCTGCCTGCACTGTTACCAACCTCACTGACCCCGCTTTTTCATTAATCCAACTGGGTCAGTAGAACCTAGCTACCTCCTTGACTGGCTGTGACGATGACAAGGCACATGAAAAGAACTTAACGTCTGTGAAGAGCAGGGATGCAACCGGTAGCCATCCCCATCCTTTCTTTTCCTTACTGTCCCATCGTTGAGGCTCAAAGCTCCTAATCTCTAAAAGGGGGTAACAAGGTCCACCCCCATGCCCCTCCCTCCTGGACCTCTACGTTTGGTCCATCTCAGGATTTACTGTTGGTGGTGTCCATCCTCTCAGGGCCACGACTGAGAGCGGCCAGCGAGAGAGAACTGGCTAGCGTCATCCTTCTCAGACACCAAGCCTTATGACTGCACAGGGACCAAGCCGGTCAGGGCCTTTCTCTCCTGGCTAAGTGGCTGTTGGCCCATTGGCTGGAGAATAGAGGAATTCCAGCCAGGAGAAAGAGCCATAGATCTCCTGCCATCTCCCTCACGGTGGCTACAGCAGTAGCTGCTCAGATCCGTGGGGAGGGCGCACTCCCGGCAGATAAGCAGGCCCATATATCTCTGTCAGAGACTCCCCTTCAAAGGCAGCACCATAAATCCCAGGGCGGGAGCGAGCAAACAAGTGAGCCTACTCCTCCTTGGCAAGCATCTTTCCTCCCGGGGCCCAGCTGCTCTGCACGCTGCGGGCACCAGCGCCTGCACGAAGCGTAATCTGCGGTTCTGCATCTGATCCATCGGCAACCCCAGGAGAGGAGCTACCCTCCCTCTCCTTGCTGGCTCAGACAACTGCCTCTTTCTCACCTCCCACTAAAGCTGGGAGTTTAATTCTCCCCCTGGACCAGGATCTCTCTCACTTCTTGGAATGGTTCTGTGGCTGCCTGCCTGCATTCTCCAGCTCAACAACCCTTCCCAGCCCAGGAGAGGAAGCAGGGAAGAGTGGGGCGGGGCTGGGGGGGACGGGGAAGGGAAGAAGGGAAGCCACAACAGGGAGAGGCGAGCAGGACTGGAAGCCCAGAGTCAGATTCCCCGGCCGGCAGGCTGCTTGCGCCTAGATTTTCCCATCTGTACAATGGGTTTCCATTCATTTTTTTCAACAAATATTTACATGCCAGACCTTCTTCTGAATGCTCTACCTAGCCATCATGAAGACAAGACCCTGCCCTGAGCAAGCTTGCCTTCTGGTGAAGGAGACCAGGAATGGCAAGGTAAACACATGGAGAAACTAGACTGTTTCAGATAATAATGGCTCTGAAGAAAACTGAAAGGGTGCTAGAAGAGAGAGCGATTGGGGTGAGGACACAACTGAAGCAAAGGGTTTGGGGGAAGTCTGAGGAAATGGCCTTGGAGCCGAGGTCTCAGTGATAAGGAGGAGAAGTCAAGTAAGGACATGAAGGAAAAGCATGCCAGGGAGGGGGAACAGCAGTGCAAGGTCCTGAGGTGGGAAGCAGCTTAGCATGTCAGGCAGAAAGCAAGATAGTCTGGTGTCACTGGGATGTGGGGTTGGGGCAGTAGGAAATGCAGTTAGAGAAGGTGGCAGAAGACCACACAGGGCTTTGCAGGCTGTAGACTGTGGGGTAAAGCGTGTGGATCTTACCATGGGGAGGTTCTGAGCTGGGGAGGGCCGTGATCTAATTACATCTGGTACAGATCCATCGAGCTGCTTTGCAGAGAATAAGTTGAGGGGGGACGGGAGTGGAAGCACTTGGTGTGGAAGGAGGCTCCATAATAGGTATGAATATTTGATCCAAATGAGCTTAGAAAGGAGATGGGTAGAATGTAGCTTTGAAAAGGCAGATTCAGCAAAGATAAGCCAATAGCCACCGCCACTCCAACCCTGCCAGGAAGGAGCTAGACAACCTTCTCATGGTTCGTTTACAATTCAACAAACATTTGTCAAGCACCTTCTGTATACCAGGCAGTGGGGAATCAGACCTAAGATGGTATCCCTGTCCTCAAGGAGGTCCCAGGCTAGTGGGGGAGACAGACGATGAGACAAATGACTCCAGGCACAGACAGCCTATGGGCAGCCCTACCCAGAGAAATCAGGGAGGGCTTCCCAGGGGAGGTGACTCTCAGCCAGGATTTATAGGAGGAGGAGGGTAGGACAGGCAACAACACATATAGGGGACCCCCAGACACAGTTAGACCCAAGGCCTGGCCTCGAGTCCACTCTGCCAGGCACTTTCAATCACCAGCCAACATGGAGAGGCCCATGTGAAGAGGAACTGAGGGCCCCAGGTGACCACCAGCATCACCTGCCAGACAGATTCCAGCCTCCGGCCTTCAAGCTTTCCAGCTGAGGCCCCAGACGTCATGGAGCAGAGAAAAGCCATCCCCACTCTGCCCTGACCCAACTACTGATCCCCAGAATCCATGACATAATAAATGGGTGTTTTACACCACTACACTTTGGCATAATTTGTTACACAGGCAAGAGTAACTAGAACAGCTCCCCATTGTCTGCCGTTATTTTGAAGTCCACGTTCTTTACAATGACTTGCCAGGACCTCCAAGACCGGCCCTGCCTACTTCTGGGCTCAGGTCTTTCTCCTTCTCCTCCCACGGCGTCTGCATCTGAAACACCTTGAGTTCTGGAACATGGCATGCCCCCATATCTCACATGTGCTCTCCCTTCGGCCCAGTGCCCTGGTTCCTCCTCAACAACCCTGGCTAACTCCACCTCCAAGTCTTACCTGGAGCCCACTTCCTGCGGGAGCCCTTTCCCAACACCCGCAACATGCTCTCAGGGTACCATCCACCCCCAGCACCCTCGTTATCACTCACTCCTTGGTCGGTACCTGTCCTCATGCTGTTTCCCTTCCCCAACTAGGAGCTCTGGAAGGGTGACAGCTTTGTACCTTTCACTGTTTTGTCCCCAGCATAACACCTAGTACACACTTGTTGAAGAAATGCACCACTGAGTGTGAGAATAAGTTCTTCCTCACTGGGTGTGACCAAGCACACATCAGGCATTTCCTGAGCTCCTCCTATGTGCCCAGCACTGCTGGGCACAGAGGACACCCATCGACTTCTAACACACGGTAAGTCTGGAGAGGACTGTCAACAAAGGAAGAAGCCAGTACTAGGAAAAGTCAGAAGGACAGCTCCCACCCAGGGAGACTTCCTGGAGGAAGTGGCATTGCGGCTGGGCCCTGAAGGATGGACAGGACTCCAACAGGTGGACAGAGGGAAAAGGGGCAGTTGGGGAGACAAAAGGAACTGCCTAGATAAAGTCTAAGGCAGTCCTCCCTAACAGACTGGTCCAGAGACCACACATTGAGTAGCACCAGTTTCAGAGGTGAGACCAGGACCCGGAAATGGCTCAGCGCCAGGGCGTCTGGATGAGGAAAAGTTGACTTCACAGGGGAGAAGCCAACCTGTGTGCCAGCATCTAGTCCCTGAGAGAAGCAGATCACAGCTGTCTGGAGCAGGGTATAAGGAGCAGCATGGGGGCTGGAGCTGGAGTCTAAGAGACAGAATAGCCAGACAGAGCTCCCTTCCCAGAGGCCAAAGAGCCCCAGACAAGACAGTGCTACCCTCCGTGTGCCTTTGCAGGTAACCAGGTCTCTAGTGGCCCAGGTGACCCCCATCACTCCCAGGCTGGTGCAGTGGCTCCCACCCCTTTGAGATTCTGTTAGAGCTGTGGACCCTCCCTCTGAAACAACCGTGTGCACACACGCTGACACACTGATCTGTGATTTCCAAAGCTCCCAGAATCGTACCCCAGTTAAGTACTAAAGCACTAAGCAGCCCCTTGGGCAATGTGTGGGATCCCCCTAATCCAGGGTCACTAAATCAGGTGGGGCAGGCGGCGAGGCACCAAAAGAAAGGTCTGCAACCTCGTGGGGCAGCAGAGGAAGGGGAGATTTTTCAGGGTTTGCCTGAAGGCAGAGCGGAAGCCCAGTGGGAGGAGTTAAGGCTCCCTGGAGATTCCAGCTGTGGGGAGGAGCAGAGGGACCAGTAAGGCTGAGGCAGGCCTGGGGAGGGCAGGCACGGGGTCCCCGAGAGAGCTCTGGGTGCCTGGCAGAGGAGGAGAGCCCAGGTGCCTCTTGCCTCAGTTTCCCCATTTGTGAAATGGGAAGATGCTCCTCCCGCCCTTGCCTTCCCCCCCTGTGGAGCCTAGAGAGGAGGGCTGAGATGAAGCCCAACAGGCACCTTGGACCCCGGGGAGGGGAGCCCTGGCTTAATGCAAGGATCATATTCATGTAACGAGTTGACTGTACTGCACAGGCAGCGGGGCTCAGAGAAGCATCCAGCCTTCCAGGGAGAGAGAGAGCTGGCGAGAGCGATAGTGCTGGCAAAGGAGGCGAGGGAGCGTCGGGAGGGTTTTACCGAGATAGGAGGGGAGAAAGCGGAGGCTACTATGGGTGGGGGGCGGGGGGGAGCAGAGCTGCTCCTGATGCCTCGATAGGGCCTTTGAGCTAGAAATCGGGCCTTCCTCGGGGAGAGACCTATAGGACGTGTGAAAAGCAGAGGGAGGAAGCTAAGACAAGGAGATAACTGGCGAATTGGGCATCTCTAACTGGTCCCCGCCCCTCTGAGGACCTCGGGAGTGGGGATTTGGGGGAGGTGAGAGACCGCAGCTGGAAATCAGACAGACCCAGTCCACCTCCCTCTTGCTTACCCCATGATGTCACTCAGCCCCTTAGCCCCTCTGAATCCCAGAGAAACGAGGGCACCCAAGGGGGTGCTTGGGACATGCTGGCACCCACCTATTCCCGGCCACGTGGCTCTCTGCCCTCCTACAGATGAGTGCACAGGTCAGAGGCCGTATGCGACCCTACCAGGGTATAGAGGAGGAAACCGAGGCACTGAGAGGACAAAAAGACCAGCTGATTCCAGAGCTCGTGTTCCCAGCTGCTAGTTACTCTCGGGTCCAGTGTGGATCATTGGGGCCAGAAGAGCAAAACTGGATTGTTGAGCCGTGAGGAGGGGTTCCTCCTCAGAGGCAGAGGCAGATCCAGGCTCCTGGAGTAAGCAGTCATTGTAGGGGTGCAGAGGGCATCACAGATAGCAAATGGGGGCGGGGCTAAGCTAGGCTAAGAGTACACAGAGGCTATTACCCATTTAAAACAGTTGTAACTTATTGGGAACCTACTGCATGCCAGGCATTTGACGGATGAGAGGTAGCCCACTGAATCCACACCTCTCTATGAAAAAGACTCATTATCCCTTTGTGGCAGAAACTCAGAGAGGTTAAGTGACTTGCCTCTGGTCACAAAGCTAGGAATTAGCAAGCCAGAATTTGAACAAAGGTGTGTCTACCTCCCAACACCTGCTTTTCCCGTGGTCTACACTGCCTCTACAGCACCTACTTAGGATCCTGCCCAGATCTAGAGTGGATGGGATTTAGGTTCAGGGCAAGAGGAGACCATAGAAGGAGCATCGCCCTGAGGATCTGATCTCCACAGTGAGGGGAAGAGAGCAGGTGTCAGCACCTTTCTGACCTCAAGGAACAAATCTGTATTGTGCCTTGGGAAGGTTTCTCCAAGCAGGGGCTGGAGAGCAAGGGAGCCCTTGCCTCTGGCCCTGGAGGACTGGCCTTACCTGCCAGTCAACCATCAAGCATCACTGGCTCTCTGGCCTTTCTATGCCTGGGAGCACCCGGCAGCATTGGCTTTGCTTCACATACTAGTTTTTCAATCTGGTAAAAGCTGTTTGTCTCCCAGCCCCTTCTCTGCCCTGCTGGAGAGAGGCACATCCTGAATCCTGACCCTCGGGGGAACAAATGCTGTTAAAAACCCATCAGCCTTCAAATGAGGCTCAGGGCCCCGGGCAGGAGCTTGTTACCTGGCTCCGAGCCCCGGGCTGTGTGTCGGGTTCGTGAGCAGAGGCCCCAGCTCCATACCGGGTGGCTGACATCACTCAGTTTCCTCTCAACTCTCTCCACCACCCCACAGCCCAGCGGGCCCCTCAGTCTGCCCATTCTCACCCTGGTCCACTACCCCTTCTGGGGATGTTAGCATCTCTCAGCTGCAAACCAGCCACCTGCCTCCATCAGCATCCCTGCTGCAGAAGCTTCACTCATTCATACATTTGTTACTCGGTTCACTCATCACCTACTCTGTGCTGGGACCTACTTTGCGCCAGCACCCGTGCTATGACAGTGAAAGACGTAGTTCCTGTTTCTGAGGAGCTCACAGTGTAGTGGAGGCACCATGGGAGTCGACAGATACGAATGAACCGTTTCGGAAAGGTGTGGTAAAAGTTAGAATACAGTAAGCTCAGTGTTATAGGAGGTGTCGAAACTCATCCCCAAGATGAGCTCAGTTCAAAGATGAATAAAAATAAGCCACCTGGATTTCCAATCCACCCCCACCCCCCGCCGTTTTCCACTTGTTGAAATTCTACTCAACCAGCAAGACCCAGCTTAAAAATTCCTCCCTGATCCCTTTAACCCAACCAGTCCCAATTTGCCCCGTATTTTCTCCACTTCCCCACAACACATGCTTCTACTCTTTTTAGAGCTCAGTAAAGGATGCTTGCAAGGCCCTTGCCTATGGCCATACTCACTGTGCATCACACTGCTCAGGGCTGCCATTCCCAGAAGGGTGGTTGAAAGTAGCACCCCCAGGAGTATTGCAGTGTGCAGCCTGCACAACTGTACATGGGAGCCCTGGGGACATAAGTGATTTTTCTTCTCAGCATCAGCCCCACCAGCATTCCCACAGCAGAATATCAGATTAGTCCTCACTTTCACCACTCTGCTGCTCACCCACCTCTCTGTTCATTCCACACTACTTAATAAGCTCCTCTACTTCCTTCCTTTTTACCTTACCTCAGCTTCTAACGGTTTGTGCTGGTATGGCTAACCACGTTTAAACTGATGACTGCAATAGTCCTGCCCAATCCATGTTTTCAGGATTCTCCTCCAAGCATGATTTCAAGAAATATCTTGATTCGTGAAATCAGGGAGTGTCAGCATGTGTGTGTGGACTCTAATGGAAAAGAGAAAACACCATTGATTATCCACTGCGTGCCAGCCACCATGCTAGCTGCTTCACATAATCGGATACAGACAATTTTAAGGGAAAAAAGAACACTATTTCTGCTTCACTGCTGAAGATTGAATGAGAGGGAGCGAGGCTGGAGGCATTTATGAATGCACATGTTGAATATATATATGTATCTATGCATATAAAATGTTTCAGGCCCCATCTTCTCCCTCTATCAAACTCCCTCTTTGAGTGTCCTTTGGTCTATCATAGTGGTGGATACAAGTGTGGACTGAACGAGACAAATGTGGGTTTGAGCCAGTGAATTAACCTCTCTAGACCTCAATGTCCTCGTTGATGCTATAAGGTTAACACTAGAAGCCCCTCGGAGGCAAAGATTTACTGGGCTACCTATGCCACGTGTTTTACAGGGTGCCTGTCACACCTTAAGCAACACATCTTAGCAACTTGTATCATTACCATCATTATTTAGACACCAGCTTCCCTCCTTGTTGGAGTTTCCACATCAGCTCGATGTATACTTGAGTGGGGAGCGTGTGTGATGGCAGGAGCTGCAGCAGCCCCGATCGTACACCCATCCTCTTGGATCCCAGCAACCTGGCCGGCGAGAGTCAGCCCTGTGCCAGCTATCCTGGAAGGCACTAGCTGGGACTCTGGTTCTGCCAAGTCCACTTTTCACAGAGCCACTCCAGCACCAAGGGAGTAGAAATAAGCCAGAAATGTTGATATGACTCCCACTAGGGTGCCAAGAGGGTGAACGGACTGATGTTTTCTAAGCAGTTCGAGATGATCGGGTGAAATTCCTTATATAAATACAATTCCCTAGTGGATTCACAGCAGCAAGGGAGATGTCATTCAACTGACTATTTAACAAAGCTGTTTAAAGAGGAAGACTGCGAGGACCATGTTTTATGTATTAGCTGTGAAAAATTCTCTTTAAAATTTGTCTCAGTCATCTGAACGCTGGAGTTCCTATGAAGCGCCAAGTTTTGTGATATATGTTTTACAAGCATTGGCCCACATTCACATCCTTCTCTGCTTTTACCCTCCCTCACCCCCATCCCTGGCCAACTCCGCCAGAGATACATTTAACCCTCCCCCATCCCCAAAATGTTCTAAAGCAAATATGCAGTATCATTTTTCATGCATGCGTTAATAATTCAAGCTTCACACCAAGTTTTCAAACTGAATTGGCTTCCTAGGCCGATGTGGAAATGTCTGGGTCAAATAAACTTTAAAGAAAAATTCCTTTAATTAGTTTCTTTTGAACACAACACAAAGGCCTAACTTGATAGCAAGGCAATTTACTGTCATCTTGACACGGCTCCCATGTTTATCAGTTAAATGATTCTGTTGCGTTGGAAATAGGACATCTCAGCTCCAAAGGACATTGCAGTCTTGTGTATTTGCTATTCTTCTCTTGCCTGCTTCCTAGAAGGCGCTGGGCTTTGTCCTCTCTGGTTTGAAGGCAGGGAGCAGCCTAGCCTGGAGACCAAAGTAGTTTGGCCAAGGTCGGAGTAGAGTCAGAACTCAGGTCTCCCTCTGTCACCTTGGCCAGTTGCATTGTCACCACAACCTGAATTTTCTCATCTCTGAAATAGGAATCATGATGACAGATCCTTGATAGGGTCGATGTGGGGATAAAATGAGATCATGAATGTCAAGTGTCCTGCATGTAGTCAAGGCTCAATAAAATGGCGATGGTGGTGATGGTGATAATCACCACTATTAGTCTCCTCCCCAGATGTCTTCTCTCTCCATTCCGGAAGTTCGTGCATTAAACCCCCTCCCAGTCCTTTCCCATGATGTGGAAGGCATCTGACTACCCTCTTAAAGGAATAGACAAGCTTCCTACAGCCTTGTCCTCTAGCCCAGTGCTTCTCAACAGTTAACGTGCACACAAGTCTCCTGAAGATCTTGCTAAATGCGAACTCTGATTTTCAGTAGGAGTGGGGTGGGGCCTGAGATCCTGCATTTCTAACAGGCTCGCAGGTAGTGCTGATGCTGCTGGCCCATGGACCACACTTGAAGTAGCAAAGAGTAGCCCACAGGGTAAACGTTTATTTCCAGAAAATATACATGGAGAAGAGGGCAGAGGAATTAGGGAGAGCTGGTCTTTTCCCCTCGTCTTTCTTCCTTCCTGCCTACTCTCTTTCCTTCTTTCTCTGTTTCTTTTGGGCCTTTAGGGTCGCTTTGAGATCAGGCCGTCACAGGCTGGGCTTCTGCTCTCCAAAGAAAGGAGAGGTGAGAAACACCTGAGCCAGGACAATTCAGTCATTCAATCCAGGCCTCCTTCCTTCATCTTTCAACAAATAAGAACTGAGGACACACCATGTGCCGGGTGCTATACACAGAGAGAAGTTCAAAGAAACAAAACCCTTTCCTATAACCCCAAATATTTTTCCACTGAAAGAGGCCTTGATGGTTGAAAGGCTCTGGGTCAGATCTTTACATTGCCATCTTTCAGAAACTTGGGACCAATAAAGAGATAAAAGCCACTGCCGAGGACATAACAACTGTTGTTTCCATAGCCACTGTTTTCACCTGATCAGCAGGTCAGGGGGTTGCAGCCTGTTTCCAGGAACTGTGAGGGACCAGGGAAGAGAGGAGTCATGACAACACTAACTCAGTGCTGTCTGGGAGGAAAAGCATGCACTGGGGACAGGCAGGCTGTGGGCACCAACCCAGCTCTGCACTAGGTGAGCCTGGAGCTCCCTGAGCCCGTTTCCTCATCTGTGACAAGATCGTAAGAGCACTTCCCTCCCAGGGATGCGGGGAGGGATGAGGGAGAACAGGTGTGCCCAGCGCAGTGCCTGGCACATCCTTCTTTCTGCCTGTCTGTGTGTCCCCTTCACCATCCATCTGAGGGAGCTGGGGATTTACTCTGCAAGTGACAGGTTGAACAGCACTGAATCATAGGGGTTGGTTCTTTTGTTTGTTTGTTTCCCATCACAAGCTTGTCTACTCAATAATTCAATTCAGCAAGGCCTGGTTAAGCCTTCCCTCATTCCAAGGGCTGTACTGGGCACCAGAGGGATTAGAAAAATAAATATAAATAAGACTCTGTTCCTGCTCTCAAGGAACTTCCTGTCTTGGCAGTGAGGAAGCCAGACACCCATACAGAGCCCTGTTCCCAGGGGGACAGCTGTAGCCGTCAGAAACACACACACACACACACACACACACACACACACACACACACACTGTCACAAGTGCAAGAAATCAGCTGTGGGTCTTGTGAAGACTAAAACTCAATTCTATCTGCTTTAAAAAAGGGTTAAGTTTTCCCCCATTCTTATTAAGGAAGAAAGCAAAGGAAAGATTCTGAGTGTTGTCTGGTTAAAAGGCAGAGGCTTTAAAGATACCTGGGTATATATATATATTCACCACATACTTAACTTTGATGTCAGGTAAATTGAGATTGATATTACAGTTAAAACACCCAAATCACCCAGATTTTTGGTGACCATCATAATTTCAAATATTCCATATTCTGTTGTCTCTTTAGGTACGTGAGTTCTTGCCGGGTGTCCTCATTTGGAGCTGGAAAAACGTGGTTTGCGTAACGATAATGCATAGGCAAACTCCCCAGCTGCCTTGGTTTGGAGCGACAAGCCCAGTATCATATAACCAACTGCTTTCCAAGTCTCTCCCTGGGTCTTGGCTCCTGGAAGGCTGAGTCTGGGTCTTTCATCAGTGGAAGCTCCACGCCTTAGGGGCCTGGATACAGTGGTTCCTTTTTAAATCAAGAAACAAAAGGCCCATTGCATCTTGCATTGTGAAGGGCTGACTAAAGGGGAGACAGGTAAGAAGGCAGGCAGGCCAGGAGGAAGGGGTTAAAGAGAATGGAAGAGGAATAGATCCCTTCAGCCTGGGGAGAACTGCTCCTTGGAAGAGGCGGGAGTCGTGTCAGTTTAGTATGATGATAATAAAGCCTGACTTATTCTGGCAAGTTCCCAAACCTCTGCCTTTCTCCTTCACCCCAGTGCTTCCCCCGGGTTAATGATTAACACGATCATGATAGCAAAGCTGTTCTCTGAAGAGTCCAGGGCAGTCAGCACTGCTGCAAAGAAAAAGGCATTTAGAACAGCTCTCAGACTGCACTCAAAGTTTGGGGTGCTGGGCTTCCCTGGTGGCGCAGTGGTTGGGAGTCCGCCTGCCAATGCAGGGGATGCGGGTTCGTGCCCCGGTCCGAGAAGATCCCACATGCCCCAGAGCGGCTGGGCCCGTGAGCCATGGCCGCTGAGCCTGCGCGTCCGGAGCCTGTGCTCTGCAACGGGAGAGGCCACAACAGTGAGAGGCCCGCGTACCGCAAAAAAAAAAAAAAAAAAGGTTGGGGTGCTGGGAGGTTTGTATAGCAAGGGAGACAGCCCGGGAGCTAGAAGCGCAGTTGCAAACCCAGCACTGCACCCTCCGTGACTCTGAGCAAGTCACAATCCACTCCTGCTTTCTGAGCTTTAGTTTTCCCATCTGTGAAACGGGCAGCTGAGATGTGATCAGTGAGTTTCAAACTCCACTCCCTGCACTTGTAAGGGTTCCACAGAGATGGCTGGAAAGGAAAGACCGAACAAGGGAGAGGCCTGGCTCTACCCCCACTGTGGTCAGAACAGCTCAGCTTTCATCTATAGATAGACGGGACCTCTGCATAAACCTTCCCTTTGAAGAAAGGGTTTTGAGGTTAAAAATAAACTGAGAATTACTGTATTGGACGTGCTCTGAGGTTTCTTTCAGCTTTGACGTTCTCCTTCCCATCCTTGATCTATTTCTTAAGGTTCTACTGCAAGGTAGGCACAATGTTGGCCAGTAAGGAGGGACCAGTGAGCAAGCCTGCATTGTACCTGTGGACCCCAGTCTCAGGGTGGGGAAGATACAGCCATGCATGGCAGCCCCCTGAAGAGCCACAGCTGGGAAGTACTTAAGGGCTGGAGCCAGCTCCTGAGGGCCTTCACTTGACCCAGGCGAGATGGTACCCAAACCATTTATGGGAAATGATACACAGGAACTACTCCTGCAAAAGTAAGGTCAGACATGTGACGAGGATGAGCTTAGGGGCCAAAATATGGAGATGCCTTGACCTCCATCTCTTATTCCCCAGGATCCAGCCCTGCAGGCAAAAGGACATAAGGACATCAGGAGCCCACAATCACACTTTGCCTGTGTTCTTTATTAAGTCTTCATGATCCTGTAATCTGAGCCTTCTTAACGCCTTGTACAGATGAGGAAACTGAGGCTCAGAACAGTGAAGTGACTTGCTCAAGTTCAAGCAGCTGAGTCCATCTCCTCTTCACCCGGGCTTTCCACAGCCTTTATGAAAGATCATCTGCTCTCTCCTTGGCTCTGTTACGGGGTATAAAGGGAAGGACCATTTGTCCAGGGTGGGGCTAGAGTGTTACTGAAGTCTCAGCATCCCCCCGAAGCCAGCAGGGGGGCAATGGCAGAAATCAGAAAGGAAACCTTTGAAACAAGGTGAAATGGAGTTCCCTGCAGGTCTGCTTCCCCGTTGGCCCCTCTTTCCTACACCAATCTTGGAAGTAAAGCATGGAGCCTTTCATCCAGACAGGTGCCATTTCTTACATCACGTGGGCTGGCGAGATGGGACGAGGTCAACCTCATCCATCCGTGGCGCATGCAGAATCCCCCAAAGAGGATGCTTTTCAAGAGCAGCGAACTGTTGTGACCACCTAGAGGGGTGGGATAGGGAGGATGGGAGGGAGGGAGATGCAAGAGGGAAGAGATATGGGAACATATGTATATGTATAACTGATTCACTTTGTTATAAAGCAGAAACTAACACACCATTGTAAAGCAATTATACTCCAATAAAGATGTTAAAAAAACAAAAAGAGCAGTGAGCTAATCTTCTTTACTCCGGCCCCTAGTGATGGTTAAACAGTAAGAATCAAACTGACACGAGTTCCAGTCCTGCCTCTCCACTCATTAGCAATTGGATCATGAGTAAAAAATCCATCCCTCTCTGAATCTAAGCCTATCCCTCTGTAAAACAGAATCAGCAATACACTACAGGGTTGTTCCTTTTTTTAAGATTAGTGAGTGATTTTTAGTTTAATTTTTCTTTTATTCCACGTAACATAGGTTAAGCATCAAATCATTATACAAGACTTTCACAAAAAACAGCAACCCCTGCCCCATTTCTACTTCTCGTTGCTTACTTCTCTAAGAAAAACACTTTGAATTTTTTAACAGTTCTATTGAGAGGTAACCACATACCATACAGTTTACCCATTTAAAGTGTACAATTCAATAGCTTTTAGCACATTCACAGATTTGCTCTGCCATCCCCACCATTGATTTTAGAACGTTCTCATTAACCTCCCCCCAGAAAACTCCCCACCCCTTAGCCATCAACTCTGTCTCCCCTCCCCCAGCCTTAGGCCACCACTAATCTACTTTCTGTCTCTATATAGATTTGCCTATTCTAGACATTTCATATAAATGGAATCATACAATATATGGTCTTTTGTGACCAGCTTCTTTCATGTAGCATGATGTTTTCAAGGTTCACCAATTCTGTAGCATGTATCAGTACTTTGTTTCTTTTTTTGCCTAATAAGATTCCATTGTGTGCTTATATACTACCTTCTCTTTATCCCTTCATCAGCTGGTGAACCTTTGGGTTGTTTCCACTTCTGGGCTATCATGAATAATGCAGTATAAATATTGGTACACAAGTCTTCACTTGGACATATGTTTTCATTTCCCTTGGGTGTATACTTAGGAGTGGGATCCCTCGGTCATACAGGAATTCTCTGTTTAACCATTGGAGGCATCAGAGACTGTTCTCCGAAGCGCGGCACTGCTTTACAATTCCACTGGCAGTGTATGAGGCCCAGAGCTGTCCTTACCAGTTGAACTAAGATGATGTTTATAATGTATCTAGTATGGTGTCTGGCAAGTAGTGGAAGAAGAATAGTTCCCTTTTCCCTTTATTAATATGTCAGGGTCCTGAACAACTCCAACTTTTCCTAACACTTTGCCTAAATTCACCCTATGGATCTCGACCTGAATCTAAGGCCAAGTTCTTCACTCCAATTTATACCTCATTTGCATAGTGATGATTTCTCCCACCAAATTCACCCCAAGGACCGAGGGGGCTTGCTAGGAGCCCCACATAGCACTTCACTTGCTCGTCCTCGGGACATGACCGGGGGCCAGCTCTTGGCTTAGTTGCACTTCAAAACTACTTTTCGTTTACACTCCCAGCGTCTCATGCAGCTGCACTGCCCAGGAGTGCTTGGAAACCCACATCCAAATCACGAATCCGCTGATTTCTTGGCTCCAGGGTTACAGCTCAGACTACGTGTGTCCTGCTGGATGTCCAGTATCTGTAGTTAAGGCCACTGAACAAGGCCCATCTAGGTATAGCATTCCAGCCTTGACTACCTAAGGCTCCCTCAAACATGATAGGAGGCTCTAAAAGGCTGTAAGATAAAAAGACATGCAAGATGTAAGAAATCGATAAAAGCGAAGGAACCACAGAATGGGAAATTTATCCCCAAACAGCCTCTTCTGACTTTGGACCCATACAGCTTTAGCTGGATGCCCACTCCAGGTCACCCCAAGTCTCTGAGAGTACCTCTTTGTAGTAGCCAGGCTTCTTATGGCTGCAAGTTATAAAGACCAACTCATGATAGCTGAACCTAAAAGGACACTTTATTGGCTCATTGAAAGGAGAAGTCTGGATCAGGGGATGCGAAGCATTGAAAATGAGATCACCAGGTCAGCATTTCTCTCTCACATAAATCTGTGTGCCTCTGTGTGGTCTTTTCCTTCTGGAGACTGGCTTCTCTGTGGGGCTGGGTAGGTGGGACAGGGAAGTAGGTGCCATGCCTCAAATATTTCTAGGCTTCAGTAAATCCAGTTTAATAATCTCAAAGGACAGGGAAAG
>NW_006771270.1:124318-132494 GCF_000442215.2 Lipotes vexillifer
AAGAGTCTTCTCCCCCTGTATGTAAAATCCCAGGGTGGACTCTGATAGGTCTGGCTTTGGCCTATGCCCAATTCTTGGCCATTCTCTGTAGCCAGACAGGTGCTGGGTTTGACAGTCCCACCAACACTACATGGGATGGGAGAAGGGAAATTCCCCAAAGGAAAGATGGAGAGCTCTTTCCCCAAGAAGGGGATCTCAAATAGGCAAAACCAGCAGGGCTCCCTGACATGACCTTTCAACCTTCTCAAGAAGACCACAAGCCTCCGAGTGCCCAGCTTATGGGACTTCTATAGCCTCCATCTCCTTATAATAACAGCTTCCTGTTATTCAATGCCCAGGACCTGCCCAGCACCTCCCATGGGTTTTCTCATCTTAACAACAGCGCTTCAGTTGGGTGTTAGCACCCCCATTTTACAGACAAAGAACCTGATGCTCACAGAGGTCACATCAGCTGCCCAAAGTCACACAGCTGGACAGTGGCTGAGCTGGGATTCAAGCTCTAAATGAAAATCAAATGCTCTCTTGCCTGTTCGCTCTCCTTAGCAGAAGCCCCGCAGCCAGCTGGCATCTGCGGTCTCTCTGCCAGCACAGGTGTGTTCTCTTCGCTTTCTGACAATGACTCTACAGACTTTCGAAGGAGGCTCCCCTGACGCTCTCAGTTCCCCATCATCCTTGGGTGGGCTGGCTCCCACCAGAGGAAGCTGGAACATTCATTACAAGGCTAAAAAGCTTGTGAATCTGTCACGCAGTCACAGTACCTGAGTAAGCCTTGAAGACTGGCATAGAGGAGCTGTCTCCCTCCAGGCTGGAGCGGCAGGAGATGTGCCAGTGGGGTTACGCCTTGTCTGGGGGCAGCTGCAGCCATGCTGGGCAGAGGGTCCTCATCACATGTGTCTCTGGCAACCGATGACGATCTCCTCAGACTCCATGCTGACAAATGACAGCCTGGGAGGCAGGGACCTCAGGTTCTATATCCAGGTCACAACAGGCGATACAGCACATAGCTTCTGGAGCCAGCCTGCCTGGTTTGAACACTTACTCCCCCATTTATGAGCTCCATGACCTTGGGGATGCTATTTAACTCTCTCTGTGCCTCAGTTTCCCCATGTATATTATCGTCAAGGTGTTGTCACGAGGGAATAGTAAATTAATATTTGTAAAATGCTTTCAATGGTACTCTGTCAATGCCAGCCACTACTATTCCAGTGACCCCTGACCCAGCGAATAGGAGGAAAGGGGAGGGATGGCAACCTCTCACCCTCTAGGGGAGAATGACTGGATCTATCCCCTCCCAGGGGCAGCTGTGACATCTCAGCTAGCACCCCAGCTCTGGGTCCAAGATGTCCTGTGACACAGGAAGGTTCATTTCACCTCGAAGAGCTTCAGTTTTCTTAACTGCAGAGCAAAGGTAATAACGCCTGCCCCTCTATGTGGGTTACAGCAGTGACAGCATCATGTGTACTCTAAGTGATGGTTAGTCTTCACAATGGTGCCCTGGTAGGAATATCAGGAGAATGGAAGCATGATGAAGGTAAGCAGGAGCTTTGGAGCCCTAAGGAGGTGGAAAAGCTAAGACCAGACTCTGGGCATAGGGCTCTGTGGGAGCTGTCAACATCATCATCATCATCATCATCATCATCGTCATCATCAACATAATCATCATAATCATCGTCATCATCATCATCGTCGTCGTCATCATCATCATTGTCATCATCATCACCACCACCATCATCATCACTGTCATCATCATCACAACATTGATACTAGATGTCAGAACATTAACACTAGATGCCTGATTGCATATGGCAATTGATGGAACTATTTATAGATAGTTATGTGAACCCTGCACTTGCCTGTGGATCAATTATTCTCTACCTCAATGGTTCTCAACTGGGGGTGGACCATTTGGCAATGTCTAGAGACACTTTTGGTTGTCACAACCTAAGGGCTTGTCACAGGTGAGTAAAAGGCCAGGGATGCTGTTAAACATCCTACAATGCACAGGACAGGCCATAACAAAGAGGGAGCTGGCTCAAAATGTCAGTAGTGTTGAGACTCTGCTCAATATTTTTTACACCCTTGATGTTAAAAGTGTGACAAAGATACCCTGGGAGCTTCTTCCTCAGGCCTACTGAATAAGAATCTGTCTACATATTAAAGTTTGAAGAACACGGTCTAAAAACAGAAACAAAAAAACTTGCTGAGAGAATATACAGCCAGCAAACCAAACTACCAACCATATAGACCAAATGTAGGGCATTTGGGGTTGGGGAAAACAGAAGACAGACTAACAGTGGATGATGGAAGAATGGCTGGATTGGTGGAATTAAGATTTGTTGAACACCTAACATTCACTCAGCGTTCTCATTTTACCCGGCTGCCCTAATTCCATCCCTGAGATCTGTTTGCCCGGGTCTCTTGTTCCCCACCCCATCAGCAGGCTCACTTTCCCTCCAACCCCAAGTTAGCCTTGGGCTTGGAAAATGCAGCACGAGGGTCTCAGTGCTAAAGATGGATGGCTGTTTACCTGGATCGGTGGTCAACAGACTTCTTCCATAAAAGGAAAAGATAGTCAATATCTTAGACTCTTTGAGATATACAGTTTCAATCGCATTTCCTCAACTCTGCTATCACAGCACCAGCACGGTCACAGACAATATGAAAACAAGTGGACGTGGCTGTGTTCCAATAAAACTTTATTGACAAAAAAACCCGGGTGGCAAGCCAGATTTGGCCCCCAGGATGTAGTTTGCCAACTTCAGACCTATGCAATCTCTAGGGTTTCTTCACCCCCTAGTATTCTGTGGCTTATGTATAAGAGAAAGTCCTAGATGAGAGGTTTAAAATGGGGGTCTAAGCCATATCCAGCCCACCAACAGATTGTGTTCAGCCCAAACAGAGTGTTTCTATTTCAAGGACATTTAAAACACACCCTGAAGCAGAGACTAGTACAATGAATCCACATGAACCCATCACCCAGTTTCAGCAACTATCACCGCTTTACCAATCCCATGTCATCTATTCCCCCCACACACCTGTTTTTGGAGGTATTTTAAAGCAAATCTAGACATCATATTATTTCATCCATAAATACTTCAGTACATCTCTCTAGCAGATAAGACCTTTTTGAAAACACAACCACACAACCATTATCACCTTAACAAAATGAAGAATAATTCCTTAGTAGCATCCAGTACCTCTTATATATTTAAATTTCCCTAATTATCTCAAAAATGTCTTTTTTACAGGTGTTTTGTTTGAATCCAAATAAAATCTATACGTTGTATTCACACAGAGCTTTTAAATTTTGGAATTGGTTGTCAACATATGAAAAATCTGGATTTCACACAAACATCGGGTTTTCAAATTTTCTTGGGAAAAAATTGAAATATTTGCAACTTGGCATCCTCATGCCCCTGACAGCAGCAGCACTGAGCAGCCAGCACACACTCAGGATGAGGACCCAAGTTCCCTGCCCACTCCCACCCCGCAGCCCCCAACACCCCTGCAAGCATTAGAGTTTGCCATGCGTATTCTACATTTTCTAGTCTCTTTCTCCCACCTCACCTCTTTCTCCCAGGAAGTCACTGGGACCGTTCTCTGACCCACTTTTCCCTCCACCCAATCCCAAACTTCCCCTTTACCATTATTTTTCCTCCATCAGAGAAAACCTTTGGAGTCTACACAATTCCTCCTGGAACTGGGGGTGGGGCAGAGAGGAGGGGTTTACCCAGAATGATTGGCCAGCTTCTTGGGTGGCTGCCTCCAAGGCACTCGGATAGCTCCTCTGCCCCCTGAAATGCTCCCAACCAGCTCAGCTTCCACCTGATGGTCACAAAGAACAGAGCTCACTGCCCCCTCCTCAAAGCAGAGAACAGATCTGCCTTGAATTCACTGTGTGACCTTGAAGAAATCACTCTCCCTTTCTGGGCTTCAGTTGCTCCTTCTACACAACGGAATTATATAGAATGGAGGAAAGCTGGGTAAGAGAACGGCCCAAGTTGAGTTTCTGGGTGAGACATGAGTAATTTTGAGCCAACAACCTGTGATCCTGTGATTCTATTGGTCATACATGGCCTCTCCAACCCATCTCCAGGATGGTTGGGGGGAGTGGAGAGGTGCCACCCCGGAGCAGAGGAGGAGGAAGAGGAAACAGCCTGCACCCCTAATTTCCTTTGCATCTTCTCAGGCCACCGTCTTCTGACTGTGGGTGCACGCTGGTATGTCTTCCGCTCTGGATATTGTCAAGCTGTGTCTGCCCACGCCTCACAGTGGTGCATACATGATATCCACCAGGGCAGGACAGACTCCAAGAAATGTTAAGGCCGCTTCTGAGCATGTGCAGGGGTGGGGATACGCATGTAGGGCAGGGGTGGGATGGCAGTGGTAGGCTCAGGGTCTGAAAAAAGGGATTCAGGCAACAGCCCATCCTGGGGTGCTCCGTCATACACAGGACTCCAGCTGCAGGGAAACCAGGTGGCAGTCACAGCCCACTGGGGGTGTCAAACACATAAACAAGCTATTATAATAAAACATGACAAATGTGAGAATAGAAGCTTGCATCAGGCACTTTGGGAACACAGAGGAAATGGTCTGTTTATCCAGTTATATATGCCTCTACCTCATTCCAGAAATGATTTGAAGAGACCAACAAAGCTCAATACAGAAAAACAAAGTGAAAATGAAGCAAACAAGGCAAGAAAAATCATGTAGGAGGAAGAAGGTGAAACCAAGCGTGAAGTTAATACCCAAAATGCCTACCAAAAGGTCCATACTCTTGCTAGAATCGAGCCACAAATTTGCCTGTGAGCTTCCTAGTAGTCAATGCAAAAGGAGAAATCCTCAGAGTTGTACAATCACAGTGCTCCTTAAAATAAAGCGTGGAATAACTCTGGACATGTCTAAGCAATCCTGGTGCTGGGACCTGAGAGAAATTCCTCTCTGAGTGGTTCTCAAGAGGAGACCCTAAAACTAGGTGAGGAATATATGGGAACTCTCTGTGCTGTATTTGCAACTTTCCTATGAATCTAAAAGTATTCCAAAATCAAAGGTTTATAATCAAACGTTTATTTACAAAAAGAATAAGAGAAGGAGAAGAGGAAGAAGAAGAAGTCGTCCACAGATAAAGCCCAGTCCTTGCTCCAAGTATTCCCTCCACATTGCCCGCTAGACTCAGGTTTATGCTATTCCTACTTGTAACTCCTGGGGGCGCCACTCACATCTACACACTACCTGACACATAATAGGTTTTTTATAAATATCTGCTGAAATAATTCTTGAGTGGTCAAAATTGACATTCAGGGGACATTTAGAAGTGATTGTATATAATATAGAAAGGATATGGACTCTGAATTGAGGGAGTACCCAACAGATAATCCCAGGTGCTTTAGGGGCATTTTGGTGGGGGGGTGGGGGGTTAATTTATTTTATTGAAGTATAGTTGATTTACTGTGTTGTGTTAATTTCTGCTGTATAGCAAAGTGATTCAGTTATACATATATATACATTATTTTTCATATTCTCTTCCATTATGGTTTATCACAGGGTATTGAATATAGTTCCATGTGCTATACAGTAGGACCTTGTTGTGTATCCATTCTATATACAACAGTTTGCATCTGCTAATCCCAAACTCCCAGTCTATCCCTCCCTCCCCTCCGCTCCCCCTTGACAACTACAAGTCTGTTCTCTATGTCTGTGAGTTTGTTTCTTTTTCATAGATAAGTTTATTTGTGTCACATTTTAGATTCTACATATAAGTGATATGGTATTTGTCTTTCTCTTTCTGAATTACTTCACTTAGTATGACAATCTCTAGGTTCATCATGCTGCAGCAAAATGGCATTATTTCATTCTTTTTTATGGCTGAGTAATATTCCATTTTATATATATATATATATATATATATATATATATATATAATTTCCACATCTTCTTTATCCATTCATCTGTCAAAGGACATTTAGGTTGCTTACATGTCTTGGCTATTGTGAATAGTGCTGCTATAAACATAGGGGTGCATGTATCTTTCTGAATTATTGTTTTGTCTGGATATATGCCCGGGAGTGGGTTGCTGGATGATATGGCAACTCTATTTCTAGTTTTTTGAGGAACCTCCATACTGTTTTCCTTAGTGGCTGCAGCAGTTTACATTCTTTAGGGCAGGGGTCCCCAACCCCTGGGCCGCAGACTGGTACCCACCTGTTAGGAACCGGGCCGCACAGCAGGAGAAGCTTCATCTGCTGCTCCCCATTGCTCGCATCACCACCTGAACCATTCCCACCCCCATGCCCCACCACTGGTCCATAGAAAAATTGTCTTCCACCAAACCGGTCCCTGGTGCCAAAAAGGTTTGAGACTGCTGCTTTAGGGGCATTTTAAGCTACATCAACAGGCATCAATCTTTTGACCTTTTTTTGGCTCCATTTACTAGTTTCTGCCAATGTCATGTCCCTCGGCAGTGAAAAAGTCACAGAATAGAATTTAGAGTGAGATTTACAGAACATGACAAAATTTGGGAGAATCATCATTTTGAATAAGCAAGTGGACTTTAGCTCCCTTTTTTCTTTTTCACAACTATTAACTTTAAAGTGACACAATAATTTTTTTGTGTAAGAATATAGCTGCTCATGGCCAGAATATTATCCAGGACATCTGACCTTAAGGCTACAAGGAAAACAAGACAGTGGGAAGGAAATTATGGAAGGCATTACGCTGAATTCTGAATTTTGTGACATCTGCCTTATTTTATTCACTCAAAATCTTATTCCATTTGAAATGTCTGGGTGATCCCCAGACCAATTCAACAAACTACAGCCTAAATCTGGGATGTGCCTCACAATAAATGACAGGATTCTTAATCAGAACATGATTCCTAGACTGAAAATGCAATCATTTTATAAAAATGCTGTGGTGTACTATTTAGCTATAGCTTTATAATATGAATAAATCTACCTGAAGTTTCCAGCCTCCTCCCTACTGCAAAAAAGACCCTGGGTGATGGGATGAATGAGCAAAGGTCTCAGTCACAATCATGCAATTGATACAATGATACAACAGTAAGCTTCCTAGGGCAGGAGTATCCAGCTCTGCCTGCAGAGATCAGGGAAGCCTTCCCAGAGGAGGTGACTTTGGACTGAGTCCTCAAGGATCAGTAGGATGGTGCCAGCCCAGAAAGAGAGAGTGAGTGGAGGGAATTCCAGGCAGATGGAAAGGCAGAACCCAGTGCACCAGATGATTTGCCCCTTAAAATCTCTCTCTCTCTCTGCTCTGCTCTGGGTCCCTGGCTGTACTGAGTTTGACCAAAGGGATACTGAAGATGCCAATGCATTCCCTGTGTCAGCCAGGGTTGATTTCCTGCCTTAATTTCGTATGGTATCCTTACATGGCCAAGAGACACAAGACAGACAGAGAGAGAGAGAGAGAGAGAGAGAGAGAGAGAAAGAAGGAGATCATTTGCCTTCCGCCCCTTTTTTAAGGGCACTAACTCCATCATAAGGGCTCCACCCTCATGACATGATTACCTCTCAAAGGCCCCACCTCCTAACACCAACAAACTGGGGATTAGGGCTTCTATGTGTGAATCTGGGGGCCTGGGGAACACAAACATTCAGTCCATAGCAGCAGCTTATAAACAAAGAGCCCCTGCTCACCAAAGCTCTTAATTATTCCAGCCTTGAGCCAAAAATCCCATCGTGACCCACCAGGAAGGCAGAGGTGAGAGGGACACATCTGTCTGCCTGAGTTCCAAATGCAAGTCTGAATAGGTCATTTCAGGCATTTTCCCAGAAAGGGCTGGAAAGCTTGTCCAACACAGGAAAGTCAGAACAGGGTCAGTCACATAGCCAGAGCCTGGGGTCTCAGAGAAGCTGCTCAGAAACACCAGTGCTTCCACGCCTCTGCCCTCGCATCCCCCTGACCTTGGTTTTGTGGCATCTTTCCAGATACCGCCAGTGAAAGATTCAGAGACCAGGATAATAGTGCTCAGGATTCAGTGCATATCAGAACTCGGGGAGCTTACTGAGACACTGAGATAGTTACCAAGCTGCCCTTGTGGCTCTGAGGCACACCAGAGTTTGAGCTCACAGGACCAGGGAAATCTTGACATGGGGTAAAAGAATGGACTTCTCTATTTGGTGGATATTTCTTTTTTTTTTTTTTTTTTTTTTTTTTTTTT
>NW_006771270.1:132504-135749 GCF_000442215.2 Lipotes vexillifer
CACTGTTGTGGCCTCTCCCGTTGTGGAGCACAGGCTCCAGACGCGCAGGCTCAGCAGCCATGGCTCACGGGCCCAGCCGCTCTGCGGCATGTGGGATCTTCCCAAACCAGGGTACGAACCCATGTCCCCTGCGTCGGCAGGAGAACTCTCAACCACTGCGCCACCAGGGAAAGCCTGGTGGATATTTCTTACTGTCATTACTATTACTAAGTCATTGAAGAATTGAATTTTATAGCAAATGTTTATAACAGTCAAGTAGAATAATAATAAGTACTAACAATGACAATATCACAGGACTTGTACCTAGCATGTACCAGGTTCCTTACATGCATTAAAAATGCATCCTTATATAAACAAAACATAGTATATACATATAATGGAATAGAATTCAGCCTTAATATTGGATACCACATGGATGAACCTTGAGGACATTATACAAAGTGAAATAAGCCAGTCCCAAAAGGATAAATACTGTATGTTTCCATTTACTCAAGATTCCAAGAGTAGTCAAATTCACAGAGACAGAAAATAGAATAGTGGTTGCCAGGGGCCGGAGGGAGAGGGGAGTACAGAGTTATTGTTTAGTAGGTATGGGGTTTCGGTTTGGGAAGATGGAAAAGTTCTGGAGATAGATGGTGGTGATGCTTGCACAACAATGTGAATGTACTTGACGCCACTGACCTGTACATTTAAAATAGTTAAAATGGTAAATTTTATGTTACGTATATTTTAGCACACACACCAAAAGAAAACATGCTTACAACAAAGCTGGGCTAGGAGATGAATTCTGAACTTCAGAGTCGGGGAAGCGTGGGTGTGAATCCCAGCTATCTTAGTGATCTTTGGCAAATACAACTTGACCTCTCCGAGCTTCTACTTTCTCTTCCGTGATACGGGCAGGGAGGGGGACCAGGACAAGAATTAACGTCTCAGAGTATTGACAACGGCTGTCATTCCACAAACATCAAGTCGCTGTCCCACAGCCCTGTGAGCTGGCTGGGTATTATTAGCCTCATTTTGCTGAAAAGGAAGTTGAGACCCTGAGAGGTCGTGTGACATGTCCAAGGTCACACAGCTAGGGTGGAAGTGGTAGGGTTCCAAATATAAATATGAGTATAAAACTGGGCTCTGGGGCTTCCCTGGTGGCGCAGTGGTTGAGAGTCCGCCTGCCGATGCAGGGGACACGGGTTCATGCCCTGGTCCGGGAGGATCCCACATACCGCGGAGTGGCTGGACCCGTGAGCCACGGCCGCTGAGCCTGCGTGTCCGGAGCCTGTGCTCCGCAACGGGAGAGGCCACAACAGTGAGAGGCCCGCGTACCGCAAAAACAAAAACAAAAACAAAAAAAAACTGCACTCTGTGTTCCGTTCTCTGTGATTCCCCCAGATACCCCTTGAAGCACATGCAGAATCTCGCTTTGGATTTGAGGACCTGGAGGGTGCAAACCCAGGTGCTTGATTTAGGGCTTATTCTTCAGGTTCTGATATAAAATGTATTGTTTCTGAGGCCAATACGCAGCATCTCTCAGTTTACGGGCGTCCTTTATATTTACAAGTCCTATGAATGCGCAATTGAAATAGACCCAAAACGTGTGTCTCTAGACTCTTACGTGCTTGGAAATCAAAGCAGGACACATCGGTGAAGGGAGAAGTTGTTCCGAAAGCTGAAGTCTAAATTATGGGAATCAAGTTGAAATCTCAGTTCTGGGAGTAAAGTTCAAAATACACAGAGAGCCAGACAAGATAACAGGTATCGCTGCCAAGAGAAGGGAATGGAACTTCAGCAGAAGCAAAACAAACTCAGTAGAGTTCTCCATCTGAGAACTCAAGGATGCAGGTTTTTCCATCCCTGCCTCCCTGCCAAGGGCAACACTACACAGAACCACAGAGATTGCGCTCACCTCCAGGGGTTGCCATTTGCATATTCAATAATACAAATGACGCCCCCAAAGCTATGCAGTGTGGCAGCCCTCTCTGCCTTCAGGTTAGGGGGATTTCTAAGGATATCAAACACGGTGGGCATCCAAGGAGGATGATGAAGAAAGACGTGGGAAATGCCCTGGCTTTCTTAGAACTTGGAGATCAGATTTTAGAAGGTGAAAGAAATACCATCAATCTGTATGGAACCCACCGTGTGCCTCCACCATACTAGGCTTTCAGCCATTTTGTCTCATTTAATTGTCAGGAAAAGCGCTCAGAGAGGTTCAGTAACTTGTCTACAGTCACACAGCTAGGGAGTGGTAGGGCCAGAATTGGAACCAGGACAGTGACTCCATGTCAGCTCCTCTCAATCCAGCTGCCAGCTGGGAAGACTCTGAACCAGTCTGGACATGAATTCATCTAGGCAAGCCTGGGCTACTGAGCCACTGGGGGGAGATGCAAAGAGGAAATTAAGCCACAGAAAGGCAACCTGAAGGGTTCGGGGAGAAACAGAGCAGGGGAAAGAGACCCAGTTCCTCTAAGCCTTGAGGATTGCGGGGGAAAAGAGTAGGGGTTGACTGGTTATCAGCAGCAGGGGTAGAGCTGTCCTAGTCTGTTCCCTCTTCCCTGAGTCTCTGCCCTTCCAGTTTTCACTGATGAATGACCAAGCTGTCCCCTGGATCCTGCACATCCTGAAGATGGCTCTGTGGAAGGACTGAAATGCAAAGCTCTGAATGGGGGTCAGGAAGCCTATCTCAGGCACTTGGGTCCAGAGGTAACCTGTGGGCTCAGCACTGTACCAGGAGACAGGGGTCTGAGTTCCAGGCCTGCCTTGACCACTTTGGGCCTGACTTGGGCATGTATCTCTCCTCTCTGAGACTCCATTTCCTACCTCCATTCAGTGCAGGCATGTTGACTTAGACGGTTATTTCTAAGCTTTTTCCATCTCTAATATCCTTCAGTTCTAGGATTTACCTCTGCTTCAATTAGAAAGGCTAACAGAAGCCTTCTCCAGGGTGCTGGCCTTGTTTTGCAGGCTCTCTTGGTCTGGGTGGCTCGGCTGTGTCCTGCCGTGTCCCTAGCCCCACACTCCAGGGCTCAGGCTTCGTTAGCCGACCGACAAGGGGAGAAAGACGGGAGGGGAGCAGAATCATCTTACCTTCCTGCATCCCAACACCTCCCTACCTTTCTGAATTTTTAAAAATGCCTTTACTCAGAATTCATCAAAGATTCATCAGGCCTGGGATTGGCCCAAGCATTTGCCTAAGGAGCCAAGTGGAGGTGAAATGAGAGAGGAGGCCAGGGGGCCGGCAGACTGAGCAGGAA
>NW_006771270.1:135759-137932 GCF_000442215.2 Lipotes vexillifer
GGAATGTGGGCCTCCAGAACTGCTGCACTGAGGGCCCCGCCGGCCCTGGTTCGCTCACTCAGTGGAGTGGGGCTGAGACAAAGGAGACAACCTGGGCACCCAAGGATGCTTGACCCGGGCTCTGGGCACCCTCCCTTCAGCAGTGTGGGCTGCACCTTCCCCAGAGTAGGAGTACCCCTGTCTGCCCTCCAGTTTGACAGGAGGCGATGAGGATCCATGGGGCAATGGTGGGACCCCACTCTCCATGGGAAGCCAAGTGGGTAGCATCCCAGCTGACTGTCAAGGAAGGCATTTGAGAACAGCTGGCATAATGTCCCAGACGGGCAGGTGTTGGGGCAAGGGAGAGGCCATGGGTTAGGCTCTCTGCTCCTGGCTTCCAAGCTCCCTCCCTCATCTGCCTTCAATCTTTAGTTTCTATAGGAGATGCTCTTATGGAAAATAGAGTGCACCATTAATGTTTTAAAGCTTGCAAATCATTGAACAATCTACCTCTTCATTTTACAGACAAGGAAACTGAGGCCCTGAGTGAACAAATGACTTGCCCAAGGCCTTTGGCCAGTCAATGGCAGAGCTGTGACTAGAGCCCAGGGTCCTGGCTCCCAGGCCAGGAGCCTCCCCTTTCTCCACTGGCCTTACCTTGCTGATGCCTTTGTGTGGCTATGTCCCTCCCAAATCAGAAGTGACCTTGCAGCAAGTAGGCAGCCTGCCTGACGCAGGAGAATATTCCCCAGGTCAGGATAACTAGGTTGGGCGGATCTTCAGCCAATGCCCATGATGGAATATTCTGAATTATGTGTGCTTTGTCAGAGGCCTGGCTTGGGTCTTTCTGTGGGACAAAGTGAAGTTCCTCCAACCCCAACGGATACTTGGGTTTCAGCTCTCAGAGCACTGGGTCATCTGGTTCAATTCTCAAGTATTCACAAGAAGACACTGAAGCCCAAAGAAGCCATGGGTCAAACTGGCACGAGGTTTCCCAGGTCCCAGGTTAGTGCTCTTTCTGCCACATCACCACCCCTCCCCAGGGTTTCTGTCCTCCTTCAGAAGTATCCCTCCACCCCGATTGCCACCGCCTCCCCTAAGAGGTGTGACAAGGCCAGAAATCAGAGCGGACCCTCTCTGGGGGTCTTCACTCCTCTGTATCCGAGAGGCTTGGCTGGCTCTCAGCACCAGAACACCCACCGCAGACCTAGCGATACAATAAACCGTGATAATCATGTTTTTAATAATCACCTGGAGTTTGTTTAACATACAGTCATGGCCGGCAATAAATCCAAATTAAAAGCCCCACCGGGAGGCCTAAGTTAAGCTTCCTGGTGGGAAACGGAACAGCTGAGGGAGAAGAGGGGGTGGGAGAGGAAGGGTGTGGCCAGGAGAAGGGGAGCAAATCTCCCTTCAGGGCTAGGGCGCCCTCCAGAGGGACAAAGGGCGACTGCAGGGAAATGGGCAGGTCCAGGTCTGGCCCCAGCATCAACCTCAACCCTAGCGCGTGTGTTGCTTTCTTAACCCGAAAGGATTTCTTCAATGGTCCAGACAGAGAAAATACCTAAGTTCCCAAACCTCAGAGCTGTAAAAGAGACAATATTCATCCCCCTGCCTAGAAGCACATCGGCTCCATATGGCAGGACCTTGCTTGTCATACTCAGTTCTGCTTCCCCAGACAGTCAGCAAATATTTGCAGAATAAACAAATGGACAGATGAATGCGACTGAATTCTTCCCCTTCCATTTATTAATTGCCTCGGGTTTTTTCCCCCTTCAAATATCTACCGTACCTACAGCACCTGGGGATGCAGATGAGCGAGATCTCTGCTGTCTAGGGGCTCCCTGCCAAGGGGACAGGAAACTGATAGATGATTCTGGTCTGTTTGATGCACGCTGAGAGTGCACCCAAAGGGATGGAGGGCAGGATTCACAAGGGCTTCCAGGAAGAGGTTTCTTGAAGCCAAGTCCTGAGAGTAATTAAGTGTTAAGCTTAGGGGAGAGAGGGCAGGGTTGGGAGGTGACACTGACCTGAGAATAGTGTTCCAGACAAAAGAAACAGCATGTGCAAAGGCAGGGAAGCAAGAGAGGATGTGGCAAGTTTAGAGAACTGAGGAAAGTTCTGTGAAACTGGAGAACAGAATTAGAGCCAGAAGATGAGGAGGGAGGGAGGGAGGGAGGGAGGAAGGGAGGGA
>NW_006771270.1:138158-162441 GCF_000442215.2 Lipotes vexillifer
AGGGAGGGAGGGAGGGAGGGAGGGAGGGAGGGAGGGATGAGGGCAGACATTGGCAGGGCCCAGATTGTGAGGCCTATGTGAGCATGATAAAGAGTTTGGACTTTATCCTGAGGGCAAAGGGAAGTTACTGAAGGGTTTTAAGCTCAGCAAGGACATGACCGGAATTGCAGTTTGGAAAGCTCACTCTGGCCACAGTGTGAGGTGAGGGAGCCTGGGGCCAGGCAGAGTGGTTAGGAGGCCGCTGCAGTGATCCTGGTGAGAGAAAGTGATGGCCTGGACCAGGCAACCGCAGGGTGACGGAGGGACCGGGACACATCCACGGGGAAGGGTCAAGGATGGTGGGCAAAGGGTCATGCCAACTAAATGTGCGAGGGAAGAGGGGGAACCCCCAGGTATCGTGGGTGGTTGAGCAGACAGCACCGCTGCTGAGGACGGGAGCAGGGACACGCCTGGCAGAGGTACTGGGTCTGCTGCCAACATCTCTTGGGGAGAAAATAGCCACTTGTCCCAGTGCCTGCAAACTCTACAGGGAAGATGGGCGGAACACGTCTGAGTCAGCCAGACTGAGCGAGCCCACAACACAAGGCCACCTCCCTGGGGAAGATGTGACTGAAGCAGAGACAAAATCCAGAACCTTAGGGGCTACTTGCTGCAGAGCCTGCAATTTCTACAGGAGATGTTCTACCAGGCATCTGCCTTCAGTCCGGCCTGCTGCTGTGACTTACCCAGTGTCCCCTCTGGAAGGCAAAGTTTTGACTCCTACAGCATCGAAGCTGGAGTAAGCCTTCAAGAAACATCTCAGTCAACCTCTTCATTTGACAGTCTTGGAAACTGAGGCCTGTTGACTTGCGTAAGGTCACCCAGCAAGTTGGTGGCTGAGCTGGGAACAGAGTCCAGACGTCCTGACTCCAGGCAGAGATGGTTTACAGTGATTATTCCAGTTGCATGCAACTTCCCAGCCCTCTCTGTGCCTCAGTTTCCTCAGCTGTAAAAAGAGAACCAGCTGGGTTGGAGATATGGGTTGAATAAGAAGACAGACATGAGAGGCCTTTTGAGCTGGAAAGCACCGCAAATCAATAACAGCTTTATGCTTCCATTATTACTTTTTTAACAGATACTTGGCCTGTACCTGGTCTGTACCAGCTGTGCCTCTATACACCATGGGGGATGCAGAAGTGACTGAGACAGGGGCCGCCAGTGGAACTGCCCCCCGCCCTGCACTGGCTCTGCACGCTGGAGCCTGGCGCATTTCAGCAGGTGGGTCCTTCCTGCTGCCTCTGGCCTCACCCACACTCCCTCCAGGACACTGAGATCCCACCCAGACCCATCAGCCCAGGGAGGGGACTGCTTGCAGGCCCTCCAATATTCATTCAACAGTCCTTTATTGTATGCTGGTTCTCTCTGCCCTCAGAGAGCTGACAATCTCATTGCCCTGAGGTGCACAGCAGTCCCATCTGCAAACATATCGCATTTCCCATCACACTTAGGATAAAAAGCCCAAACCTTCCCTTGTCTCAGGGCATGGTCGACCACACTGACCTCAGGTGCCAGCACTGCCTCTCCCTCATGTCACTCCAGCCACATGTAACCCCCATCTTTCTTCAAACATGCCAAGAATGATCCCACCACAAGACCGTAGCACTCACTGTACCCTCTGCCCAGAATGCTCCCACCCAAATACCCACACAGTTCACTCCCTCCCTCCATTCGAGTCTCTACACAAATGCCCCCTCCTTAGAGAGGGCTTCTCTGATCACCCTATAGCTAAAAGAGCCACCCCGATCCCTCCCCATCCTTCATCCTACCTCACATTTCTTCAAAGCTCTTTATGTGACCTTCCTCTTAAATGATTTAGATTAGATTTTTATTTGGTTATTTATTTACTATTTGTTTCTCCCAATGGAATATAAGCCACATGAGGTTAGAGACTTGGTTTTATTCACTGCTTCACCTCAGTGCCTAGAACGGATCTCCATAAATATTGGTTGATTGATTGAGTAAATGAATGAAGTCAATCCTGTGGCCCTCAGGCCATGAGAGAAGCAGCTACTGCATGTCCCTGTTTCTAAAAGGCATTTCTCGAAAACATCTGCACAATTCTGAAATGTAGATATGTACACTTACAGCAGGGTTTCTTTTCTCCCCAAAGCTATTATGAAATCGATGGTGCATCTCACAGTCAATGGCATCTTCCAGTTGAGGAAATGCACAAGAACCCAGAGAGGCAGGGACTCATCCTCCCCAAGGAGACTTGGTGGGAACTTCCCCAGGCAGAGCACATTTAGCAGAGCTTTGAGGGATGAGTGAGCGTTTTCTATAATGAGATTGTACAATAGAAAGGACAGTCCAGACCAGAGAAACAGCATGTGCAAAATCACATCTGTTATCTTCTCTCCTTGCGAGGTAACATTATTATTCCCATTTCACAGATGAGGTAACTGAGACTACCATTTCAGCACCTGCAAAATGCCTGGTCCATAATGGACACTTAATAAGCACTTCATTTTCCCATAAACATTAATTGAGCATCTATTGTGTGCAAGGCCCTCAGCCAGGTCCTACTTCTAAATAAGGTCTACGCATGTCATGCTCGTTCTCGTCCCCCGGCATAGAGGCCTTCACTACCTGAAAAACTCCCCTGATGCTTCAAGATGCTGCTCAGATGCCACTTCTTCTGTGGCCTCCCAGAGCAGGACCTATCACTCCCTCCTCTGCTTCCCTCCTACCCTGCAGGGCCCTCTGCAGAGCATGGCAGGGTTCACCTCTGCTTCCCCTTCTTCTAGGGCAGAGACTGGGCCCAGCATGCCATCTGGCACACAGTAGGTCTTCAAAACACATTGGTTAAATGTGTGAATGAACAGATGGACAAGCAAGTGATCCACAAAAAGGTGCTGCCCTAACAGAGACCAGAATGAAAAAGGAAAACTAGGCAGAGCTGAAATACATGTCAGGGAAGGCCAGCCTCAGCCTCCACCTCCGTTCAGCCAAGCCCTGGGGTGCTCAGACCGCAGAGGGAGGGGTTCTGGGCTTCCTCCAGCCAGTCACAGAGGCATTCATTGAGATAGCTGCGCATGATGCTTTGAACAGGGACAGGAAGCACTTTCCTAGGAGGAGAACGAGGGTGAGGGGGTTAAGGACAGCCAGGCTGGCTTGTCCTGACAGCAGCCATGCCTGGGGAAACCCGGGGCTGGAGTGCTCATTTAACAAATGGAGCTGGCATTCCACAGCCCTTCACCAGCAGAGCAAAAGTAATCTTTGGATTTTCAGTTAATTTGTTCTTTTAATGGATCCATCTTTTTATCAACTGTTAAAATGGGCTTTCCCCATTAGCTGCTGGAGTCCAGCAAGGCAGCTGGTTTCCTAGCTCCTCTGCCTTAACAAGAAGCAAATGGGCTGTGGCACCTATGTGTCCAGAGACTGGTGGGGGGCGGGGGCAGGGGGCTGCTAACTTGACAACACACACTAGCTCAGGGGCATTTGAACCCTATGGACATGCACAGTGAAATTTACACAGGATATGTCGAACACAGAGAGTCGTGAATCCCACCAGTGTCCACACTAGTCCTATGTGTATAAAAAGGCAGAGCTGTGGGCTTCCCTGGTGGTGCAGTGGTTGAGAGTCCACCTGCCAGTGCAGGGGACGTGGGTTCGTGCCCCGGTCTGGGAGGATCCCACATGCCGCGGAGCTGCTGGGCCCGTGAGCCATGGCCGCTGAGCCTGCGCGTCCGGAGCCTGTGCTCCGCAGCGGGAGATGACACAGCGGTGAGAGGCCCACGTACCTCAAAAAAAAAAAAAAAAAAAGGCAGGCTTTTGTTGTTGTTTTTAAGCTGATGAAACTAACAAGGTCCAGTAACTCCTTTGGAAAGCTGGGACTTGGTGATAAATGAAAATTGAAGATTTTTTTTTTTCAAACTTCTCCTCCATCCATTTTTTAAAACTACAAATTTAAAACTAGAAATCATCAGGAAAAGTGATTGAACTTAGGGGCAATGCCAGTGAGCCTGGCCTCTCTTAAGTGTGTTTTGAGAACCCATAGAGCCCACAGTGGATTCCTACTCACACATAATTCTGTAGAATTTGAGAACCTACAGCTGTACACAGATTTAGAGAAGATATCTCATAATATCTCAAAATATCGCATCCTGGCACAGCTTGCACATAAAGCACGTGTAGTACATGAACATGCTGTCCGTGTTTGCATTTCAGCAAGGGGGAAAAAAAAAAAAAAAAAAAAGGCAGAGCTGAAAAGGGCCTTAGAGACGACTGAGCTTAAAGCCCCTCTTTTGACAAAGGTAAAAGCCCAGAGAAGGAAAGCAACTTTCCTGAGGCTGCACAGCACCTTGATGCCAGGGCCAGACCTGGAACCCAGGTCTTCTGGTGCCCAATTGCTGTGGTCTCCTAAAATATCAGCTGCAAAGGCTGGTCCAGCTTCCTCAGAACTGGGGTTCCTAGCAGTCCCCTAGGGTTCCCCTTCTTGTTCATTTTCCACTCCACCAACCTGTCTCCCACACATAAACCTGATTATGGCATCACTGCTCAGCTCCCAAGAGTTATAATAGTTACACCTTCAGGCATGTGTGCAGTACTTTACAGTTTACAAACTGCTGTATCTCATCAACTCTCCGTCTCAAAGGTAGGCAGAGCTGGTATTATTTTAATCCCCATTTTCCAGGTAAGGAAGCCCAAGCTCAGAGCTATTGGAAAGATAAGGCCAGGATTCAAAGTCAGGCCTCCCAAATCCAAATCCCAGTACCCCCAGGGCAGCGCTGTGATTGCTAGGTGCAGAAACCAAGGTTCCCTCTCCTAAAACCAAACTCAGAAACACGCGCCTGCAGGCACACGCACATGCGCCCATCACCCCAACACATGTGTCTGCACAAATGAGCAGGGCTGGAGTGTGTGTATAGACAAACAGCCTCCCCTCCACTCACATATTCCTCCCCCCAGCCAAGGCTGGCCCAAATCTGCCTACACTCCGGGCACTTAATAAGCAAAAACATCAAGTCACTCAATCAATAAGCTCAGCTGTTGACAACAAGCGAGGGCTGAGAGCTCCTAAAAGCTAATAATGCTTTGAGCTATAAACATGGTCATTAGCCAGGTTCCCGCCCTGCCAAGCTGGCTCTGCTGCTGTGGACAGGGGCACCCGCGCCTGCAGCCAGAGGCCATGGCATTTCGAGGTTGGCTGAACCCACTCGGCCTGCCCAGACTGGGCATCCCCCTCTCCTGACTTGAGTATCCCTGGGGACCCTTTCCCAGGACCCAAGAAGGGGCAGCCAGGCTGAGGAGGCCCCAGCTAGATCCCACCAGAAGAACATGTGGGAACCCTGAGGGCCAACTCCAGGACTGTTAACTTTGAAACTCGTGCTGTCTCACAACCACCAATGCCACCCTCGGGAAGCTGCCAGGGAAAGATGTTACACACCCAGGCTTCAAGGAGATGTGATTCAAAGAGGAGGCCTGACTCCTAGCTGAGCCATTTATGAGCTGCAGGACCTTGGGCAAGTTACTTAACTTCTCTGTGCCTCTGCTGCCTCTTGTGTAAAATGGGAATAACCACCACCTCCCAAGGTGATTGTGAGGCTTGAGTGTGATCCCTGCATCTAGCAGAGTGACCAGAACAAGAAAGGTGCCTGATAATCGAGGAAGGAGGAAAGTGACCTGGAAGCCACCTGCAAGTGTGGGAGAAGCCAGCACTATTGGAAGGTGGGAGGAACGTGAGCCAAGTGACACACCTTGTCAAACATGGTCAGGCAGCCGGCAGAGGGTCTGCTTGTTTCCAGCTGTTTCCTCCAGATGATGTCTGACCTTAAAAACCCTGTTCAGCCAGGGCAGGTGGGGTATTAGCAGATCTGGACAGCACAGGAAGACAGTGACCTGCCAGGACACAAGCCCTGGATTAAGGAGGGCACTGGGGTCCCATCACAGATCTTAAATCTGGGCACAAGATTCCACCAGCCTCTCCTTTTAAATGAATCAGCCCCAGCAGGGAGTTGCAACATCTGAGGGTTGCCCTTAATTAGTTGTTGTTTCAGCAGATAGAATCAGGGAGCATGTACTCCCCCAGCTTCCCAGAGGAAAATAATATGCCTTCTTAGTAAGTAAGATTATTTGAAAGTGATGTCAAAACAGAAGCCATTTTTTTTTTCCTCTCTGGAAATCTCTCAACATTTCTGACTTTCCAGTGGCTTCTCCTATCTGCCTGCCTCTCTCTCTCTCTCTCTCTCTCTCTCTCTCTCTCTCTCTCTGTGTGTGTGTGTGTCTTCTCTGTCTCTTAATGTCCTTTTCTGCCTTTCTCTGTTCCTCTTTGTCTCTATTTTGTCTCTCTTTTATCTCTGAGATTGTCTGTGTGCACGCATGAATGTATATGCAATCTTATTTCTCCTACTATTGACTCTTTTCACCCAGTTCAGAATTTCTGAAAATTTTTGGATCAGAGTTCCCATCTATGACCCAATATTGAAGGGGGGATTACCTTCGTGGGGTGATGGTTCAGGACCATGGACAGAGTTTCGCGTTGGCCACACAAGGACCTCCAGGCCCTGAGGAAGGTGTCCTGGATCTGGGTGAGTGGGGTGGGAGGAGGCTGGGCAGGATAGGAAGAAGCTTCTGGAACTGGTGAGGGAAGGAGAGGAGGAGCCTGAATTGATGGGAATGGGCTGGGTTGAGGAAAAGAGTGTGGACAAAATCACAGTGAGGGTGGAGGGCTGGATGTACCAGAGTGAGTATAAAGGGGTGAGGCTGTGAGTTCAGGGCTCTTGAGCATGAGTGAGCTGAGCAGAACGGTGAACAGCCGTGCATGTGTAAAAGAGCGTGTCTGTTCATTTGAGTGGATGTGAAGGCAGATACGAGGGATGTGCCGATGGGTTAGAGTCAACCCAGAGTCAGAACTGGGCTGCTTTCAGCCTTTCTATTCCCTCCTCCTTGCCTTGTGGGAGGCAGCAGGGGCCACTTGTAGGGCTCAGCCCCAGGGAGAGGCTGAGTGTCATGGGAGCTGAGCTCACACTTGGGACTCCGCTTGTGGAGGGAAGGCAGGGAAGGGAAGCAGGCCATTCCACCAGGCTGGCAGGTAAATATTTAGAGGGCTGTTTTCATGAGTATAAAAACTCAGCCCGTCTGCTAGGCTGTGCTTGCAGAGGCTGGGAGGGGAGAGCTGGATCTAGGCCAGCCAGGAAGCCTGTTTAAACCCTCAGACACACAGCTCCCCCAGCCCACGCTGCACCGGCCTTCTGGCTCTCAGAGACACACACAGGGCACTCAGCCCACTGGCACACACGCCTGCACTCACCAGCACCCTGTGTGCAGGTACACAATTACACACATACACACACCAGCCACACTGTGTCACATACACAGCCAGACCACACAGTTCACATATCATTACTAATGCATCCACAGTGGCCCATACAACTCACACAATAACACATGCACACACTCAGTTCACGAGGCCTCACACCCACAAATGTACCTATGACTTAAACACACAGAGACCAGTCATCATAGATGAAACAATATCACAGGTGGACCAGCCACATACACAAAACGTATCCATGAGCCCTCCCAGGGACCAAAGCAGACTTTAAAGAGCATGTCACTTACACACACAAGTACAGGCGCACACACACAGGCACTGAACACTTACGGACTCACATACTTTTGACATCATCACAAACGCAGTTTATTTATCAAAGGCCCTAGATACGTCCTGCAAAGTCACATGCTGTCTTACCCAGGCAACTCACCACCCTCTGGGAGGCCTTATATGGTAAGAATAATGTTTATAAGGTAGTGGTTAAAAGACTTACTCTGGAATCAGACGGCGTGGGTTAGAATCCCACTTCTGCCATTTATGAGCAGCTCTTGGAGGGGGGCGTGTAATAATTCAATGAATTCATGAACTTAGAATGGTACGAAACACATGGCGAACACTCAGCAAACTCTATCTGTAATTATCACAGAGTTTACATATATAATTACTGTCCCTATTTCATATGGAAGATGAGGCCCAGAGAGTGGAAATGACTTGTCCAAAGTCATAAGACTGATGACAAATATGGCGGTGGGGATGACGGTGATGATGACGACATAACAGCAGATACTTATTTTGCACTTATGAGAGCCAGGTACTGTTCTAAGTACTTTCAACCTATATTATCCCAGTCAGTGCTCACAACAAGCATAGGAGAGAGGCCCTGTTATTATCTCCACTCTGCAGTTGCAGAAACTGAAGCACAAAATTGTTGAGTAACTTGCCCCAAGTTGCACAGTAAGAGTAAAGCAGGAGGTCGTTGCAGAGTTAAGTAAGCCCTGCCCTGCCATCTTGCCCACTTACTTCCCAGCCACCCTCCACATGAACTGCAGCCCCTTTGAGTGGTACTGCGGTTTCTCCCTGTGACTCCTACTCTCTCCACCTGCAGGGGCCTTCTTACCGACTGTCAAGACCTCTTCTCTGGTTTGCATTCTTTCCTAAGAATCTTGGCCTTAGCCTTGGTCCAAGGTGTGGGAAACCCAAGGGGACTGGAGCCAAGGGCCTAGATTCCACTCCCTGGTCTGTGACTCAAATAACCTGTGGTCTGGCCAAGTTCCTTAACCTCTCTGGCACCCAGTTTGCCATCTGTGAAATGGGAATGCTGTATCTCCCTCGGAGAGATTGATCACATTCATGAGCATGAATAGTCTTTGCAAACTATAGAACCATCTATAGACATTGATGGCAGCGTCATGGAGCTAGGAAGCTCCCAGAAATCTTGGCTCTCAGATTCAGACTCTCAATTTAACTTTGGTGGGAATGTCCACATATCCTGAGGTCTTTCTAAGAAGTGCTTAGGGAGCGACATCCCAGGACCAACAGGTGCCTTGGAAGCAAACTGGCCTACATGCCTTTTTACAGCAACGAGGAAAAGTTATGTCTCAGGCAGGATGGGTCACGTTACACCGTAGTAACAAATAGCCTTCAAACCTCACTGGTTGAAACCACATTATTTCTTGCTCACATTAATATCCATCACCAGTCAGCAGGGGGCTCTGCTCTTGGTCATCACTGGACAAGACCGATAGAGCAGCTACCATCTCTCCTGTTGCCAGTCACTCTACTTGAAGGAAAAGAGAGCTCTAGGTCTCGCTCTGGCAATTAAGTGCTTGGCCTGGAAGTGACAAGTGTCAATTCTGCTCACAAGTCAGGAGTCAGAACAAACACAGAGCCCCATGCAAGGGGACTAGGCAGTGCAATCCTACCGTGTAGATGGGGACGCTGGAAATAACTGGATAGCAGTTCTGATGGTGATGACAGAAGGAAGGAGGCAGCAGCTGTGACAAAAACAGGGTGGGCTGCGCCCTGCACCCACAGCTCCTGGGGGAGATCCAGCCTCTGTGGTAAGCAGGCCCAGTCCTGTGACTCATTCCCTCCCAGTGACTTTCCAGAAGGACATGGGCTATGGAGTCCCAGAGGCCTGGATTTGAATGCTGTCTCTGTGTGACTGCAGGACTGTTATATCAATGATGCTCTGTGAGTATCAGTTTCCTCATCTGAAAAGCAGGGTAAACTCCCTGCCAGAAACAATGGCATGAAGATAGCACCTATATTGTGCCTGCCACCCTGCCTGGAACATAGAGGGCACTCGACAAATGGTGGCTGATTCTCCCAAGGACTAATGTTCTGGAAAGACCCATCCTCCACTCTGGCTCCAGCCTCTGAGCCTGGCTTTGCACCATCCCCCCGCCCACGTATTCCCCCTGCTGACATGGGTTTCCACAGCCCCAACATGCTTTGTAGTGAGGCTGACCCATTCCCCGCCGGTGGTACCAGACCCCATGCAAGGAGAAAGGGCGATGCTGGCTACCCGGCAGAGGGTGATCGAAAGGAAACCTCAGTGACTGGTCTGCTTGCTCATTAATGAGGAAAACAGTCATCACTGAAACCTGGGGACTGGAGAGGGAGAAAGACGTTCCAAGCAGCACAGATACCCGATCTTGAGCATTTTGACCTCCACAGAAGGACCTCCACAGAAGCTGGGAAACCCCCAGCTCAGGTAGCCAGAGAAGGGGGGAGTCTGTCCTCTGCAAGCCCATCCCTGCTTAGCTTCCTTATCTTCTCTCTCTATGCTTTCTCCCAAGCTCCAGGCTCATATGCCCTTTTTGTCCTGGGCACCCACATGTCTGAGTCCCCAGACAGCCCCAGTGAAACCTGCCAACCTCACTCACTGTCTGTCCCCAGCCCACCCCAACCTGGTCTTCCTCCCACATTCCCGCTGTCCATGCAGGAACTTTTGAAGCTATTCATTCGGTCAACACGGCTCTAATGCTGCCTGCATGCCAGGCCCTGTGCCAGGAGCTGGGGATGCTGAGATGAAAGACATGGTCTCCGCCCCTGGCAAGTTCTCAGTCTAAAGGGGAAGACAGACGGGGACCAAGCACTACAGGGCAATTGTAGGGGCATGCTGGGCAGGCAAAGGTGTGACCGACTTTGTGGGCAAGGCAGGGGATGGCCAGTAAAACTTCCTAGCAGAGACAGGCTGAGGGATGAGTGTCCTGAGAATATCTGGGAGGGGGTGTTCCAGGCAAAGGGGATAGCGCAGTGTTAAACAGCATGATGCATTCAAAGAACACAGTTGTCTGTGGCTAAAGCATTAGGTGCAAAACTGGAGGCAAGGAGTGAGTGGGGGAAACGAGGGTGCAGACAAGCAGGGTCACTCATGTGTTGCCTTGCTTGGTCCCTCTCTCCACCAACGGGGGCGTTGTTAGTAGGAAACACGTGAGACAGGTGGTCTCGCCTGGGAGCTGGAGCTCTGGGGATCCCCTAGCAGAGCCCGGGGCCACCCAAGCCTCCCACCTGCACTGCTGCTTCCTCCTAGCCTGTGCTTGCCGTGACCCCTTCACGCTCTGCGTCTGCCTCATATTTCTGGCCCCTTTCATGCTCTCCAGTCCCCTGCAGCCTTGGGTGGCCTGCCCTTGAGTTAGGTCTGCCCCAGGTACAGCCAGCTGAAACCTAGGGGGTCCTGTGGCTGCTCCTTCAGTGGGGCTTTGCAGAGACGAGACTGACGTGGGTAGAGGCAGGAATGAGCAGCCCAGACACCTCCAAGTCTAGTGCTGCATCAAGTCCAAGCACTTGGACTCTGCGGGCCATGGGAAGCCATAGAGAGATTCTGAAGAGGGAAGTGACAATGCCGGATTTGTGAATGAAACAGATGATGGGAAGATGTGAGTCATGGCCCCAGTGAGTACTTGGCTGAGTAGAGGCTGGGGGACACTCAGCAGCATGTACACAAGCTGAGCTTGAGCCCAGCCTCCAGTCCAGGGTAGCAGAACCTCTGTGGCCAAGAACTGACGTGGGAGCCTTACGGGAAAGAAGAAGCCATCCCCAACCCTCTGAGAGGGCATGGGGAGCCCCTACAAGTCCCACCCCAGCTCCCTTATGAACGCAGCCTGAACCTGCCACCCCACTTCCACTGCATCCCATTTTTCCGGACTTAATGTGACAAGGGCAGTGGCAGCCAAATCAGCATCCTTGCTGCCGCAAGGGCTGGGCTATAAAGAGGTACAAAGCCATGGTGGGAATTCCGGCATCCTTCCTGGTATCCAAACAGAAGAATTCCACGACCCGAAACTCCACACGCAGGGACGTGCACACAGACACAGAAACACCCAGGAGCTGCCCTCACAGCCACAGCCTTTCAGAAGCACCTCGGGGTGGCACTGGCTGTCCCTTCTTTATGCAGTTCTCATTCTGAAACAGGGCAGGGGCAGGCGGAGAGACCATCAGGCAGAGAAGTAGCCGTTCCATCCTGCTTTTCCTCCCGAGCTTTGGCCTCTTACATCTCCCCTGACATGTTCTTGGTTGCTTTCCTGCTTTCTGTCTCTGTCTCTATTTCTGTATATCCCTGGACCTTAATGGGTCTGTCAGCTAGGTCTTCCTTGGTCTCTCTGGGTCTCTGTCTTGGTCTATATGTGTCTATGTCTCCATTTCACTGTCTTTTTCTATCTCTTCCTCTGTTTCGATGACTTTTTTCTACAGCACCATCACAGACTAACTAGCAGGGTAGAAAAAGCCCATAGATTTCATCAGGCCCAAAATGTACTTATGGAAATGAGGAAACTGGAGCCCGACAAGGGGAAGGGAGGTGCCGCTGGGCAGACACCTGGGCTTGTACTATGATGGCCAAAGCCTCTCTTGTAACAAAGCTAGAGTCTTCCTCCCCAGTTCACATGGATGGCAAGCAGGAAGAGGAAGCACAGGAGAGAGAGGACCACGATGATTCTACAGCAGCAAGGCGGGGGCAGGGAGACCCTGGAGCCAGTGGACAGAACCCAGTTCTAGGAATAGCCTGTCTGTGAGCATGCTGTCCGTGAGCATGTGAGCCTCAGTTTCCTCTTCTGTGAAATGAAGATAATCAGAGCAACCCTGTCTGCTTCACCAGCCTCTGATTAGTTTTTTATTAGAGGGAGGATATGGAAGTGCTTTGAAATAAACTGTAAAGCATCAGGCAGGAATGGAGGGCAGGACAAGGACTGATGACTGATGATAATGATGGCCCTTGATGTGGATGGTGACAGTGGCGATGGTGGTGATGGTGGTGGTGACAGTAATGCTGGTGAGAGTGGTGATGGTGATGGTGCTGATTATATTGTGATGACGGTGACCGTAGTGATGGTGTTGATAATGGTGATGGTGAGAGTGGTGATGATAATGGTCATGAAAGTGGTGATGGTGGTAATGATGGTGACAATGGCGAAGGTGGTGATGAGAGTGACTCTGGTGATCATGTTGACAGCAACCAAATGTAATGTCTTGGATTCAGCCTTCTGAGGCTGAGATGAAAAACAGCAGGTATTCTTTGGAGAGAGCAACCCCCTCCAATCCCACCTACTCCTTTAAGTCACCCCAAACTGTAGATCCAGGCTCCAGCCTTCCCATCTCCTCCAGTCCCTCCCCTGCTGTTGCCACTCTACCCCAAGCCTGTGTGTCACCTCTCTCTCTGCAGCGTTGGCTTCCCTTCCCCAGCCACCTCCCCAGACTGTTCTTTCCCTCAACTCACTCCTACGCCCAGGCAAGGAGAGGGAGCACACTCACCGTAGCTCTTTATACCTGGGAACACCTCCCATTTCTCCTGCCTTGGCCTCCTTCCATTCCCCACCGGCCTGCAGTCATCTTTCTAAGATGGGAGGTAAGATGGACAGGGCCCAGCCTGCTGCCCACCCCCAGCTCTCCCTCAACCCCTGGGACAGGACCATGTGGGGTAGAAAGGGATGCTCATGATTTGGCACCAAACCCAGCTCCCTGCCTCAGTTTCCCCACAAGGAAGTGACCTCAGCCTCTGGAAGCGATGAGATGAGTTTCCTGCCCAGCACAGGTGAGGGTCAATGGCTTCTAAACTCAGTTGCCACCCTGCCAGTCCTCAGCAGGCTGGAGCCAGTGGGGTGATGGGAGGCTGTAGGATGGGCTGTGTCCTATCTGTGTCCTGGTACAACCATGCCCTCTCCCACGGCCCTCCTCTCAACACAGGGAAGGGACCAGAAGGGATGGAGAGCAGGATGGAAACAGAGCTGTCAGCCAGAAATGAAGGCTGAGGTTTGAAGCTCTGGCATCTTCATCCTCATAATGCCTCCCACCATGTCACCGTCTCTCCTTGTGCCTCAGTTTCCCCTTTGCAGTAGGCAGAAGCCCACTGGGTGTCCTCCCTGAAGGTATAGACAGGGGCTGGCAGCCTCCCACCACCCTGGCCTCCACAGGGTCACTGGCAGACTCCCCCGCACCTCCTGCCCCGCCGTGGCTGCTCCTTTGACAAGTACCACCGGGAAATCAATCATCCCAGCAGAGCCAGGCCACAGCCCCTGACGTTCCAATTAAACACTTCACTCTGACCCTGGTTGCATCATCTCGGCTTGGAATAACGTCATCTATCTTCCCTAGATGGATGGAGCCTACAGGCCAGGCAGTGGGGGACCAGAAGTGCCCCATCCCCTGGAGACAGCCTCATCACGACAGGGACACATTTCAATCAAGAGGAACTGCGGCCCTTTCAGGAAGAAAAGCTGTCAGCCTTCCCAGGGACTAGCATTCATCTCCCCAGGAGGAGAAAAACAGCTTGGCCCCTGCCAAGGGGAGCCCCACCTTTATGCCTCTGCCCTTCCCATTTGTTGGGCTGTCACCAGTCAGCCAGCCAGCAGGGAACTCTGGAATCTCAGGGAAGTGGCAAGTGGGGGGATGGGAGACCAAGGACAGCGTCTGATGGGACTTAATTTGAGGAGGGTGGGGTCCCTGGGTGGGGTGCTCTTGCCTCATGGGGCAGCTTCAGCCCTTCTATAAAGCAGCCCCCAATTCGAGAGGGGAAAGAGGGGTCCTGCCCCGGGGCCTCTCCCGGACTGATGACAGTCTTGTTGGGGCAAGTCCCAGACTAAGCAGGGAGGCCTGCCCTTGGGAACCTCCTTTCTGATGGAGTCAGGGGGACATACCCCTGCCTTGTGGAAAGCCCAGTCTGAGAGATACAGTCCCTGCCCAGGGGACCTGCCTTCCACCCCCAGACCCCTGCTCCCAGACTTAAAGGGCAGACACAACACCTGCCTTGGGAAACTCATTCTAAAGGGCAAATGCAGTTTCTGTCACATGAACATCCCCCCAGGACCTCCACCTTGTGGGCCCTGGGGATGGAGAGCCCCTCAATTCAGGGCTGCCCAAAGGATATTTGGCATCAGGCAGACTTGACCTGAATTCAAATTCTAACTCTATGCTTTCCTTCCTGTGCGTCCTTGAACCAGTGACTCAGCCTCTCTGAGCCTCCTTTCTTTACCTGGAAAACAGGACCTGCCTTGAGGAGAAGGTGGGGAGGCTGTGTATGTAAAGCACCTAGCAGAGTGTCTGGCACACGGGGACCCACAGCAGAGGGCAGCGGCCTCCAGGGCAGGCTAACTCACAGGACCGGGCAGAGAAGCAGCCCAGCGAGCTCAGGAAGTCTGGCCCTCGAGAGGGGAAAGGAGCCCAGGTCCCACAAGGTAGTAACCGAGCCAGCGGTGGGGCCAGGAGGGGGGCCCCAACCTACCGCAGCCCTCCTTGGGCACCAGCAGATGGCGCAAGGCTGGGTGCCCAGGAAGTTTACTGAATATGACCTAGAGGCTTAGACTGCAGGGTCGGGGGCCAGGACCCACCACCCAAAGCAACTCCAGATTTAAAATTAGAATCTATTACCCCAGAAGCAACAGAAGAGTTTCCTTGGACGGCCCCATCTCCAAGGAACTGCTACTGTGCTGGCACTGCTTCCTTTGGGGTTATTTTTAGCTTGTTTTCTCAGTAATGATTCTTTTGGGTGGATTTCAGGGTTGTAGATGTGTGCTCTCTGGGAGACGGGAGCGGTATTCGTACAAAAAAAAAAAAAGAGGGTTTTTATTCATAGTAATTCAACTGGATTTGTAAAGTTATTATTAAGCATTTGTCACCACAAAAGTCACTGTGATTTGGCTTTCCTTGGAGCTGTTCTCCCTGCCCAGTTTTGCTTGCTTATCTTACATAGGATGCCTAGGAAGTTTAGGGGGCCCATCAAGGACACACAGAAAAAACCAGAGACCACTCTTCACAGAAGGAGAAAGGAGAAGGCAAACCCTTTGGGGTTTGCCTCCCAGGGAGGAACATGATACTGATAATAATGATACAAAACACACACAGAGTACTTGCCAGTTACTGCTCCCAGGTACTTTGCAACACTGCCAGGTAGGTACTATCACTATCCTCATTTTAGAGCTGAGGAACCAGACAGGAGACGTTAAGTAAGTTGCCCAAGGTCACATAGATAGTAGACAGCAGAGCTGGGATTTGAACCCAGGCAATTTGGCTCCAGGAATTAGACTCCGAACCACCTATAGACAGCCCGTGGTACCTGTCCGTGAGATTCTGAGAGACAGACGGGGAGGTGGAAACAAAGATGCTTTCACTTAGCCTAAGGATGGGGTCGGGGGGGCGGAATCTCCAAGTGAGGAAAACACTGCGGTGGGCCCAGACTCTCTTTGAGTGTCCCCTGCTGTTGGATTCCAAGGTGGACTTAAGAAGTCCTGGGGAGATCATCTTGAGAGGGCAGTTTTAATCCTACGTGCTCTGAGCAGGTGAAACGAACACAGGCTTTACGGGCAGACAGAATCAAATCCCAGCTCTCTCACTTTCAAGCTGTGTGACTTTGAGCAAGTTGCTTTGCCTCTCTGAGCCTCAGCTTCCTCATCACTAAATGCAGATAATATTTACATACTGCTCAGGATTATAGTGAAGATTCAAAAAGGTAATGGATAGGGAGACACTGCAGGACACTGGTGTCCAAACTGTTGCCTTTTCTGCCCTTCATTCATTCATTCGTTCATTCATTTGTTCGTTCATTCAGTAAACATTTATTAAACACTTAAGGTGTGTATGGGACTGTGTTCAATGTTGTGGAAGACTGAAATATGAATAAGACATAATCTTCATCCTTAAAGATTTTATAAGGAGAAGCTAAGAGAGCGGGTGAATTCCAACTACAAGGCAGACAGTGATTAATTCCCTCTGGAGTGATGAATGAGGCTTTGCAGAAAAGGCTCCATAAGGAAGTGAGGAAGGAGGAACAGGTATTCCAAGCAGAGACAACCACAGGCAAAAGGCACCAAGGCAGAAAAATGTACAGCCTGTTTGGGGGAGAGTGGCCAAGGGGGGAAAAGGTATGTATCAAGCAATACATGCAAATCTGAAGAACTGGGAATTAATCCTATAGGCAGTGGCTAGCCATAGATGGTTTTATAGCAAGAGTGAGACAGGAAGAAACTGAGAATCAGATTTGGGAGGTGGGGTGGGAAATTAAAGCAAGGATTCCCATGTTAAGGGAGCAGGAAGGAGAACCTGGGTTTTGATCCCAGCTCTGAAATGAGTTCCCTCTGTGAAGTCAAGCAAATCACCCACTGCTCTGGTCTCTTTCCCACCTGTAACACTCATGGATTTCCTGGATGGCCTCTGAAGATCATACAAATCTGTGGTGTAAGGGCTTCCTCCCCCTTCGTGGCTCCCCTCTCATCTTCCCCAGCAGCTTTGGGCAGTCTCTACCCAAAGCAAGAAACCTGGGCACTGCCAACCCCAGGAGCCAGGCGGAGCTGGCTCAAAGGCTCTGTGGCCTTGCAGGCAACAGCTGGGGAGGCTCTGGGGAGAAGTTGGGCCCCTGGTTCTTCCTCTTCCACCTGCACCTGGCAGCCAAGTTGGCTAATGAGAGAGGAGTTGAGTAAGTTGTAGGAACGTCATGAGTTGACTGCCATTTAGCTGCTGGGCTGTGGCAAAAAGCACATGCTTGTTCACTTTGTATTTTTCTCTCTCTCTGGCTCTGGCTCTCTACTTCTCTGCTTCACATTTGATCAGAGCTCTGCCCTGGAATTAAGTGAAGCTCTGTTGGGGGTGGGGAGGAAAGGATGGGAGAGAGAGCCCAGCCAGCATGGCCTGAGTCCAAATCCTCCCTTGGCTGTGTGCCCGGGGGTGGTCCTAGCTTACTGTCCCTTTGTGCCAGGGGGAGGAGGGATGGGGGACGCCTAGATCAGGGTTTGGCAGAGGGTGAGGGCTGGAGAGAGCGTGCTGCCTGCCGAGGAACTCAAGGTGGAGTGCTCTAGGGAAATGAGAGTAGAAACCCTAAACAGACAGTTCAGGGGCCAACTCATTTTGCAAAGAGTTTGTGTGTGTGTGTGTGTGTGTGTGTCTGTGCGCACGCATAAGCTGATAAGATGCTTTACAAGCATCTCTGAGTCTGTGACCATGTACATGTGAAGTTGTGTGTAACTGAACATAATAACCCTGAGAGTACATGTCATCACAGGCATATATACCTTTGTGGGCAGAGGCTGTGTGCTCGCTTGCCTCTCCAGCATCCCTCCCCAGTGCCCCCCCTTCCCAGCTCTCCATGCTCCAGCCTGCCGTTTCCTGATCACACTGTATCCCCCCTGATGCCGTGCCCTTATAAAAGCTGCTCCCTCTTTCTGTAACAGTCTCCTCTCCTCTCTCTTCTTCCCTGGCCCACACCAACTTGTCTTTCCTTCAGTGCAGCTCAAAGCTCACCTCCTCCAGGAAGGCCTCCCTTTTCCTCTGCCAGGAACCTTAGGAATCTCTGAACCCCTCCCCAGCTGAGCCAGACTAGGATTCCAGGGGGATCCCAGGAGCACCACCGACACACACAAACAGTGAGCTCCCCTTAGTGAAGGCCCACAGTGACCTGTCCTATCTTCTTCTGTGGGCAGGGGTCCTGAAAAACAGGGGCAGATGTCACCAGGTCCACCGTCATGGCAGGTCAGGCAGTTTCTGTGTGGGTCCCTGATGGGCATCCATGCAGGGAACAGGGCCCAACTTCTGCCCGGCTGCCTGGCAGAAGGCTGGGGTTGTTTTAGGGTCCATGAAGGTGGATCCACATAGAAGGTACCTGAAGAATCTGAGGCTGAAATTACATATTCCCTAATGATAGCAGGCTGCCCCTGCCCCCCAACCCTTCCTGACTCTGGCTCTCAGTCTTCTCCATAAGATGAGCAAAAATGCATGCATTTTTATGCCACATACTTATCACAACTTATCACAGCTTGTAATCAATCACAAACTTAGTGTCTGTCTTCCCCTCTAGAATGGAAGTTCCACGAGGACAGGCTACGTTGGTCTTGCTCACCGTTGTGAGCAGTGGCTGTGGTTATCAGAAATATTCACCATATTGTGAAAGGGAGGGAGAGGGAAGAGAGGGAGGGAGGGAGAAGGGAAAACTGAGTGGGCAGAGGGAGATTGGATTCCTATTATCTAAGGGCTCTGGGTTACGGGGGCAGAGCTAGAGAGAAGAACCGGAACACTGTGCCCAGTCTCCAGAGGAAGCTGGGAGAGTGGACTGAAATCGCTGACCCACATCACCAGAGCAGTGGGTCCTCAGCTCAGAAAAGCAAACTTGTGTCTGTCCTCTGGACTTACTCTTTACAAGCCCCGTGCCCCTTCCTTGTGGGGAGGTGGGCAGAGGTAGGAGACCTCCCTGCTTCCATCCTCCTCCTCCTGGACCCCCACCCCCACCCCAGGCCAGTCTCAGGAGGTGGTTTCTTTCCCCCTTTCTCCCACACAGAGGCTGGCTCGCCTCTCAGTGGGATGGTGAATAAGCCATTGGGTGACGCTAATTGCCATCAGGCATTAGGGGCCTAATGAGAATCATCTTCCTTGACGACTCCAGCACCTTCCATCCCCAGGGCTGCCAAGAGCCCGGCCAGCCCTCCCCACACTGCACCTCCGAGCTCCAGACAGACGTGGGGTATAGGGAGGGGCGAGAGCCGCTCTCTGCAGGCCCCCGTGCCAAGCTGAGGCGGCAATAGCCAGCAGACGGGGAGGAGGGAGGCTTCCGGGAAGGCTCCAAGCCCATTTTCCAAAAAGAAAATGTCACTTTTCTAGATGAAAAGGAAACTCACAGTGTCAAGAGTTCTAGGACTGAGACAGGCAGATGAGGGACAGAGACGAAGCGCCCCAGCTGGCCCTGCTCTGACCTACCTCTTCCCACACTCTGTCTGGTTGAGTGAAGAGATATGGGGGGCGGGGGGGGGTGACCCTGAAGATCCGCACCCCCACCCCCGGCATACGAGCTATGTCCATAGGATTGAAGACCCTCTTCCTCCAGAGGAGAGTGGGATTGAGGGCCGGTCCTTGGGGGTTGGGGCGTGATACCCAACGATGCTATGAAATCATTTCTATTGATCCAGTGCCTGGCTGACAGTTGACGGTTGACTCGTCTGGTCTGATCTGGGTTGCGCTCGAATGGAACCGGCCTGACGGCGGGAAAGAACGCCACCCCCTCACCCCTCCCCCTCGGCAGGTGCCTGGGTGAGTGTGCAAGAGGACAGTTCCCCACCCCCACCCTCATGTCCCTTAAAGGCTGGCAAAACAACTTGTAGGAAGGCATGTCCCCTCCTCTTCGTGTCCCTCCACCCCCAGCAGCGGACAGGTTTTTCAGGAGCTGCGTCCCGGACCTATCCCCAAACGGAGCTGAGCCAGCGAGCTCCGGCGCGGCCCGAGAGGGGCTGGGCACGACAGCGCGGCTGATTCCCCACCCAGGGCTCCGAAGAGCCCCACGCAGACTCTGGTGGTGGGGATAGGGTACCCTCTATGCGCGCCTCTGTCCGAGAGGCCGTAAAACACCTCTGGCGTCCTGCGAGGAGAAAGCGTCCTTTGAAAAGGGACAACAGTGGCTGCGGTGGCGTCTTCCCGGGGGGGAAATGTGGCTGCCGCAGCCGGCCGGGCCCACTGGGGCCCCAACGCTAGCCTGCTCTGGGGAGGAAAAATAAAACATGAAACGGGGGTTAGCGGAATCGTGAGGTCGGCCCTTGCCCAAGTCTCATTAAGGAGACGCGCGCACTCCCAGGCTGGGAATGCGGAATGGACACGTGGACAGGGGAGGGGAAGCTGGGGCGCGAGGCAGGGGTTGGGGGCCGTCTCCGTGGCGCGCGAGTCGTGGGCCGCGCGCTCCGGGGCCACGTGACCACGGGGAATCGGGGAGGGGAGGGGAGGGGAGGGGAAGGGAGCGAGCGCGCCAGGCTCCGCGCCCGCTACTGCCGGGGTGGGCGCTGAATCCCGGACGAGGAAGGAGGGCGGGCGAGCGCGAGTGTGTGTGTTTCTCTCGAGTCATTTACGGCGGAGCAGCCGGCGTGATCGCCGAGGAGGCGGCGGCGGCGGCGGCTTCGTGCAACTGTGGCTCCCCCCACCTCCTCTTCCGTTTTGCTCCTTGATTCTTCTTCTCCCCTCACACTCGTCCACGGGGAGCCGGCCCCCCTGCTGGCACCTCCTCTCCACTCGGCCCCGTAGCCACCAGCTGCCGCCTCCCTGGCCGCGGGCTGCGCGGGCGCCCGGTGCCCCGGCCCCTGGCGTGGCGCCGGGGTCTCGCCGCCCGCAGCCCAGGCAGGCGCGGCGCTCCGCTCACCCAAACTGACTCCGAGAGAGAGAGAGAGAGAGAGAGAGAGAGAGAGAGAGAGAGAGAGAGAGAGAGAGAGAGAGAGAGAGAGAGAGAGAGAGGGGGAGCAGATGCCCGGCTGCACCGAGACATCGGGCATCCGGGGGCAGGGCGGGGGCGGCGGGGAGGAGGAGACATCGGAGACTCTGAACCCCGGAAAGTTCAAGGTTGGTGCAGGGTCCCCCGGGGAAGGCGGAGCAGCGTGGCCCTCTGCTGAGACAGCGAGACCAGGGAGGAGAGGGGGGCGACCCGGGGCTGCCTCGGGCTGGCTGAGCCCCTCTCCATCCTACGACGCTCACGGCCAGGAGGCTGGAGTCGGCGCACGGGGCAAGAAGGGCTGGGGTCCGGCGCAATAGCCGGGTTTCCCGCTCACTCGCTTCTCCAAACCTCATCTCCGTGGGGCAGCCCATTCCGGCCGCGCCACCCTCGCGCCAGCCGCGGTGCCGCTGCCCAGGCAGGCGGCGCTGAGCCTGCCTGTGTGGAGCCTGGGCCCTGATCGAGACTGGAGATAGCGCGCTGGAGCCAAGCAGAGAGCTCGGCGAGAGGACAAGCCACGGGCTGCCCATCTCGGGCATTCGGTCCGGGCGTTGCCTCGGGTCGTGGCGACCCGCGTCGCCGGTCTCATCACTGCACGGAAACTTTTCCTTCTCCAGATGGATTAAAGTTGCCTGGATTTTCTCTTTCTCTGCGAAAGAAATCATTCATTTGCACCTAACCTGGGATTTTTATGCTGGAGGTGCTGCTGCAGGGCGCTCAGAGGAAGGAAGCCGCGATATCCATGTGGGGTTACTACCGAAACCGAAGAAACTGGGGTTTGCATCGGAAATCTGCACCCTCGAACGAGTTCGGATTCGAGCGGGCCCGCGGGGCTGTGGAAACCAACACTTGGCCCTAGGCAACCCGCGAGACGCCAGTGGCCACCCGGCCCCAGGAGCGCAAGTGCGGCTCTCCCCTAGCCGCACAGATCCTGCAGGGGGCACCAGCCGGGAGGTGGAGGCTCCTCCCGCCTGGTGCTGCGACCCCACCAGTTCCGAGGGTGTAGCCGGCGGCGCCCGGGACGCCCCCTCCCCTCAAAGTGTCCCCGAATTGCACTGCCTGGCCCCCAGAGCCTCAGCAGAGACAGCCGGGCGCCACGGCCACCCGAAGTTGGATGTGACCAAGCCCAGCCTGGGGCCAAGTCGTCGTCGACCGTTGCCCCCTCGGCCCCTTCCCGCTCCTTCCTCGGCCATGGCCCCAGGGATGCCGGGCCGCGGCGGCGCCGCCCTGCTCTGCCTCTCGGCGCTGCTCGCCCACGGTGAGTATCGGGGCGCGGACTCGGGAGTGAAGATGCGGCGGGAGCCGCTGGAGGGGGCAGAGAGGAGCCTGGAGAAGGAGAACCTCCACCCCCGGGCTCGCAGCCGCCGCTCCCAGCTTAGCATCTCGGGTAGCAGCTCGAGTTACCTCCAGCCCCCAAACCCTTTGGCGGGAGCGGAGGCTGCGAGGCCCGCCCTGGGGACCGAATCCGGCCCCGGAAAAGGACGAGAGGGGGTATCACTCCAACCTCCTCCTGGTTAGAGTGCAGGGTCCAAACCCGGGCGTCTGGGGGCGTGTCCGCCCACGGAAATCTAAAGGTACCCGAGGGATCCGCTGGATCGCGTCCGGGCCGCCCCTCCTGCCACTCCCAGCCCGGCAGCCGGCGGGGCTTAGGGCTGCTGGGGACCGCGGTGATCATGTCTATCCCCGCCCCTGGCGCGCAGGCCGGTGCGGGGTCGCGCAGCCCGCTGCCGCGCTTCCTGCGGCGGTCCTGGAGAAGGGAAGTGGACAGGGGCCCGGGGATCGCCTGCCCGCCGTCCTGTGAGCTGCATCTAAATGGCCGTCTTAGCCAAGCCAGAGGGCGGGGGTCTGGGCGGCGGGCGGAGGGAGCGGGCTCCACGCTCTTGCGTTCTGCAATCTGTTGCGTCTGCTCCACGGGCTCGCCCCGGGCTCCGCGGTAAAGGGGGTGGGAGCCGGGGTTGGCGCTCTCTGGCAGTGGGACAGCAGGGGTATGGGTGGGGGACCTAGGGTCGCGGAACAGCCCCCCAGAGTGGGAACTCCGATCCGACGGGAGGAGGCTGCAGCGGGCCTTCCGCAAGCTGGAGGCGCTCCAGGAGGCATGGGGCGCTGACCGACGGGAGAGGGAGAGAGCTGGGGGGGCGGAGGGGGGAATGGAGAAAGAGAGGCTCTCTGCCCCCTCCCAATGGGAAACAAGCGGAGCGGGCACATAGTTCCCCAGCCAGCAAGGGATGGGGGACTTGGCTGCCCCACGCCGAGGGGTGAGCCTGGACAGCCTGGAGGGGGGCTAGGATGGAGGGGGCAGTGGGCTCTCCGCGTTGGCGGAGGACCTTCCATGTACCCTGCTCAGCTTTTGCCCACGTCTGCCCGGTTCCTAGGAGCCTGCCCAGGCGGGCCGTGAGCGCTCCCAAGGTCTCTAACCAGCGGCCTCTCTCACCCAGACCAAGGCTCCTTCTCAAGGTTGAAAGAATAAGAAGAATGGGCTCTGGGAAGCTAGGGTCCTGAGGCTAGGATGCGGTGGGGAACAGGCTGACCTCCCTCTATGAGTAGATTGGTTCTCCCTGGCTTCAGCGAGGGAGTGGCTCGGGGTTGCGGGGCTGTTTTGCGTTCATTTCACCAGGCACAGCCAACCTCAGTTCTTTATCAGAAGAATGGGCAGGGGGAATGCAGCTGGGACCCAGAAATCTCGGGCTCCGTGTGCAAGACTGAGGGTGGGGAGGAGGTGGGGAGAGGGGACTCTGGATGTCTGCGCGCCGGAACTGCAGGGGCTAGGCTTGTGACCCGGACCCAGTGAGCAGGGAGTTTGGGGGCGTAGCAGGAGGAAACCCAGGTCAGGCCTGGGTCTAGGCGTGGTTCTGCCCCCATCCCCTGCGTCTTGCTCCCAGAGTTCCCTTCCAAAACCCCGGCCATGGCCTCACCTCCAGGCAGCTCAGACACTCTTATTGGATTCTGACGGCCCACCTTTCTGACCCCTCAGCCTCCAGTTAAGGATCCTTTCCCCTGCCTCACATCCCAGAATCTTGTCGGCGTCCTAAAACCCAGCCCCAGTAGGGCCTTGCTGTCCTGGCATTGCTTCTCTTGGAATAAATCTGCCTCCTCTTCTCTTAGATATCGGTGTCTTCTCTGTACCCATTTAGTCCTGGAGTGGTGGAGGCAGGTGGTGGGCTTATTCTGCTCTGTCCCCCACACAGCCAGTGCTTAGCACAGTGCGCGGGACACCCAGGGCCCAGGATTGGCTGGCGATTAGAAGGAAGCTATTTGAGGAGGTGGAGCCTGGGTCCCCCACTGGGCAGGCATTTCCCCCCCCCCCCCCC
>NW_006771270.1:162499-174533 GCF_000442215.2 Lipotes vexillifer
GTGGGGGGCCTTTCCCCCCCCCCCCCCGCTGATTATGTCTCCCTTTCCAAGTTTCTTCCCTGAATCCCCAGCCCATGCCTCAGACTCCCCTTCCTTAGGGAAGGGTACCAGCAGATGCTCAAAGCTTGGGGACCCCCCCCCAGATGGATAAGGCCAAAGAAGTTCCTCCCGCAAAAATACATCTCGCCTGGGTTTCCCCTTCAGGAATACCTAGCACCCACCCACCCAAACCATGCCTTTATCAGGAAAAGGGTACATGGATTTAGTCTCATTTCAAGCTAACTCTTGGTAGGGTTTTCTGGGCTCTTCAAAGATGCTGGAGTGGGGGTACAGTTGCACTTTTCCGTGCCTGGCAGGCTACCGAGGCCACAGGGCTCTGACCACACAGCCAGACGGGGAGCCAAATAGCCTGGGTTTCTGACTCTGGCGCCATCGGGCAGGGTGACCTTGGGCTGCCTCCCTCATGTTCCCCATCTTCCCCAACAGTGTGGCCCCTGGCCCATCCCTCCCTTTCTCACTCTCTGCCAGGACAGCTGGGCAGATACCATGTGTGAACGGAGCCCTACTACCTTTCAGGGCCCAGCTCAGCCTCTGGGGTGGCAGCTCCTACACTGCTGTCAGTCTCAAGGCTTCTGCCAGAAACCATCTGAGAAGGCCACTTTCCTGCATCTGGTCTCTGGGGAGGTGTTTTCCGTTTTTAGTTTGGATAGGAGTTTAGCAAGGCATGGTGGTTGTTTAACCTGTTAGAGGACTGATTGTGTCAGCTTCCTACTCTGTATCCTTCACTGGCTCCCCACTGCCTGTAGGATTAAGGATACACTCTTTGCCCCCTCAATATACAAGGCCCTCTGTGATCTTGTCTCAATCTACATCTTCACTTCTGCGGTACTGCCCCCTCTCCATCCTCCGTGCGTCTTATGAGATATTCCTGCCTTTCTGCTTTTGCACCCACCAGCCCCTTCATCTGGAATACCTTGCCTCCAGAAATCCTTACCTTGCCTTCAAAGCCCAACTGAAACATCACCTCCTCCAGGGAGTCTGCCCAGATTACCCCTTGGCTGCTCATCAGCAGCTCCTAGCCCCCAACAGAAATAATTGGTCTTTTTCCTGTGCTGCCTTGGCCCATCATGCTGCCTTCCCAGCACTCCTCAGGGACGGCAGTGTGTGTGTGAAAGGTATGTGTGGGCATATTTATGGGCGTATCTATACATGTACCCCTCCTGATCCCTACACACTTGCATTTAGGGCAAGAGCCATGTCTTCTTCGGTTTTGCCCCACTCTCCAGTGCTTGACACATAGTAGGCACTCAAAAGAAATGAATGGGGTGTGAAGATAACTCTGTTGGGGGCCCTCGCAATGTCAGTTGAAAAGGGAGCTCTGGGGTGTGAGGCAGAAGAGGGGAGTGGGAGGAGACAGACAGTGACACCAGGAAGAGAGCAAGGGGATGGGGCAGAGTTGTGCCATACCCCTCAACTGGCCCGTACAGGATATACGTGTCTAGGGTGACGTGTTGTAACACGGATGTGAATGTAGCATCCCATGATGCTCCGAATACGTGATCTCAAATGCATGTGTCCTCACCGTTGTGGTCACCAGCCTGGCTTCTCTTCCGGGTTGTGTCCGTGCTCTCCCCACCCCACCAATTACCCAAGTTCTGGGCTCCTTTGGAGATGGAGGGAGGACACAGCAGGAGGACAGGGTCAGTGCTGGCCTTGGGAGGCTCCCTCACTACTGGGAGTGAGGAATGATGCTTCCCCCTTCCTCCTCTACACAAACCCATTTTCCTGGCCACATGGAGCCTTATGCCACAACACAGCCTTGTTAATGTTTAAGACCAGTAGGTGGGGATGTGTTATAAACTTGGTGGCAGAAAATGAGCTGTATTGGAATCCATTCTGAGGATAGTGCTTGGCTGAAGGAGGGAAGGCCACTTTGCGACACTGGGACGGGACCCGGGCATCTCCTGGCCCTCCCTCGGGGCTTGTCTGAAAGTGATAGACCCTAGGCCTGAGATTGGTAGTGAGTGCTTGTGATGCTGCAGAATCTGAGAACCAGAGAGGCACCAGCTCCAACCTGGGGCAGAGGGGATAGGGGGCGGGGTGGTCTCTCTTTGTTGCCCTACCCACAGTGATGGCCGTTCACAACACCGAAGCTAAAAGAGATCACAGAACCTCCAAATCCAACCTTTGTGCAGATGTGGAAAGGGACCGGCCAAGGTCATCCTGCCAGTTCACTCTGGAACCAGGACCAGCACCAGAGCCCAAAGGGGTTTCCTAGATTGGCAGTCTGCCCCAGGCCCCTCGGCAGAGATTCCACCACCTCTGTCATCCCCTCTGTCTGAGGCTTTGGCTTCATACAAAGATCTCTGGTCTCAAACTAGCCTCGGGTCCCAAGCAGTCAAGGTAACCAATCACCAGTAGTGTTAATAAACCTTGCCAAGCACTACAGAGGGCACATGGAGGGGCTCAAAACCTGATCTTCGACTCCTTTTCATGAGCTTGAAGTCCAGTTGGGGAGATGAGAAAAAGGCCCCCATTCTGAAATTCCAGGCGGTCTGGATCCCTGAGATCCATCATTTAGAGGTTCAAATCCTGACTTTATCATCAGCTTGCTGCGTAGCCACAGGACAGTCACCTCCCTCTCCAAGTCTTGTTTTCCTCCTCTGCAGAGTGAGAGGAGGCAATGCCCGCCAAGCCCCCTTCCAGCTCACTTGTTCTGCCACAGAGAAGCCTCTTGTCGCCTCCCTTGTCTCTCCGCCCCACACCCATGCTCCTTCCACAGAGGCCAGCCACAGACGCTAGCAAATGGATATGATTCTTCCTCCCCGTTCCCGCCCCGGGGTCTTCTTTACTTCTTCTTTGACAGTGCTCAGCACAGAATTTTAATAAGAGATTAATGAACCAGTTGTGGGGTGGCTGTTTTCTTATTTTGAAGATAAATTAATTTTTCTATATTCCTGCTCTGTCTTTTTAAATGAAAAGTGGGCCTCCTTATCATCAATTCAGCTGGCGGTGCCATAATCCAGCAGTCCCCAAGGATGGGGCAGTGTATCGGGGAGCACCGACTCTCTGCCAGCTACGGCATCAGTCTCTGGAGGACCAATGGGCTGCCAGGGAGGGGGCGGGGCACGCACTAAGACAGGTGAGGCCAGTGTGGTAACAGAGGGGACAAGCCACTCTTGGGAGATAGGGTGAGGGTTCAGAAGTCATTATCTCCTTTCCTCTGCCAAGTTTGCCCCTCTCTGCTCCTCCCCCACCGCCTCCCCCCCAGGTCCCCCCCTCCACTCCACTGCCCCAGGCCCTGCTGGCTGCCAGACAACCCAGCAGGATGAAGTGGAAAATGGAAGCAATTACCTGGATTATTCAATGCTTTTTGCACAAATGAATGAACGCAAGAATGAATAATTCAGTGCAGAAGAAAAAAAGGGTAGAAAAGGTAATTGAAGAAAACCCTTTTTGGTCCAAATTATCTAGATAAGTATCTGCCTTTGGAAAGTTCTGCTTTTTACCAGACTTGAATCCTTCCTGCTGCATTCTCACCCACACCTTTTTTGGCCCATGAGAATGGGCAACTGGTTACTCTCTTCTCTTGAGTGACTTCCTGTTCAACTCAAACTGAAGGGCAGTGGGCAGGTCGTGTGCTGGAGGAATTTCTCAGCTTCTGTTTCCTGAGCCCATCTCTCAGTATCCTCAGAGCTGGGAGAGTGATGTGCCCAGGATCACCTGGCTAAATGGATGACACTCAAAATGGTCCAGGTTCTCAGAGGCATCCCCATCCAAGGATCCAGGTCTGGACAGCATCAGACCTTACAGAGCGAGCCCTTTACCCTGGGAGAGAACAGGCAACCAGGACACCCTCTAGCCCAAACCCCTCCCCAGGAACACAGCCCCAGAGGTGGTCATCCCTTAAACAGAATCAGCCAGAGTCACATTGAGTGACAATCTCTCTGCTTTTCTGTGGGACAGAAGGGGTGGAGGGGAAATGGTTCCTGCCCTTGGGGATCACTATGACAAGGGAGACATTCCCATCTTCAGAGAGGCCCTAATCTGATGAAGGAGGCGCAGCCCCAGCCCTCCGAGGTGGCCTTTGTCCTCTTGCACATTGAGGGTCCGATGGTGAGAGACAAGATGACCGCCTTTGCCCAGAGCTTGTAGGACCCCACCTTTCAGGCCTCACCCACCCTCCCCCAGCCCCCAAGACTGGTGGGGAGCCTGGCTCAGGGCCAGGAGCAAGTGTATTTTTGGTGGCTTGGTACAGATGATGCAGCAGACTTGTCACGGCAGGAGAAAGGTGTTGGTGGGAGCTGGCAGTGCAGCGCACTCAAATGCACACCCACACGGTCATGGGCACTCACCCGTACACTTGAGGGTCCCAGCAGTTCTTTGGAGTTTAGATCCAAGATCTCATTTGGTCACTGTGAGACCAGTGACCGCCAGGTAAAGGCAGCAACTAGGATCCCGTTTTACAGAGGATAAAGCTGAGGCTCAATGGAGACCTGGCCACACCAGCTCTTGAGGTCAGGTTTTCTGACCACGAATATGGAGGTCTTCTTGCCGTACCCCTCTGTCTCATGCACACAGGGAATAAGCACAGATGGGAACTGACAGCCATACGCCCACATACCTAAGCAAGGCCCACCCATCTGGCCGCACTCATCTCTCCAGTCCTTTACATGGGTCACGTGCTTTTCCATGTCAGAGCCTCTGTACATACTGTTCCCTCTGACCAGAACACTCTTCTGCCCCATCTCCTACTCAGCCTTTAGGCCCAAGTGGATCCATACTTCCTCCTGGAAGCCTGCCTTAATTCTGAGTTAAACAAAGACCCACCAACCCCTGCCACTCATTTCCGATTTGCCCTCTTTGTAAACTGCACTGCCTGGCCCCCTCACTGGCATTAAACTTGAATGGACCTGGAAGTTTTGTGCCCTCTTCCCGGTGCTGTATCCCCCGGTGTCTATTGGGAACTCTGGAATAAAGTAGGCATTTGACAATTTGTCAAGACGATTCACTGAATGTACAATTGTGCACATACAAGTACACATAGACTGCTTCCCCTACTGTGGGCCAGGCACTGTTCCAGGCACTTGGTCTTAATCCATGAATACAGCAAAAAGCCCTGCACTCATGGAGCCTTTATTCTTGCGGGGGTGCAGAGAGGAGGCCACAGTAAATAATAAATACATACAATAAGTAAATTATATGTCAGAAGGCAACAAGAGCTGAGGAACAAAAAAGAAAGGTAGGGTAGGGAAATTGGGAATTCCAGCGTGTGTGTGTGTGTGTGTGTGTGTGTGTGTGTTTGTGTGTGTTGGGAGGGGTTGTGCAGTATTAAAATGAATGTTCACTTGATTAAATGTCATTAAGCAGACTTGAAGGAGGCAAGGGAGCATACTAAGCGAATATCTGAATATCACATTGGGACCAGTCCTAGGGCAGGGGTGAGCTTGACCATTCAAGACAGCAAGGAAGCCAGAGGGGCTGGAGCACAGTGCAGGCTGGGAAGAGTGCAGGGAGATTAAGTAGGGAAGGGAGGCCCTAGAAGATTATTTGGTAAACTGAGTGAAATGGGCAGCCATAGCAGGGTTTAGAGTGAGAGTGAGTGACCTGAGCTGCTGGCAGCTGCAGGCTTGCAGAGCTCCAGACCTGTGGGGATAGGGATCTCACCCCCCGTGCCACAGAGGGGACCTCTGTCTGCTCTCTTTAGCTCCTTGCCCCGCACAATCTTGGCTGTGGCCGTCTTTCCTGCCACCGCGCGGCCACCCCATCGGAGGCAGGACCAGGGTGTGCAGGGGGCAGACTGCTGCAGAGACCACCCAAGGATTTGCAAGGCTGGCTTCCAGACCCAACCAGCCAAATTAGCTATGTGGCCACCCAGGCCTCTTCCATGGACTCGAGCTTCCTGTACGTAAAATGGGGCTGCAGCAAAAACCAAGTCTGCCTGGATCTCTGAGAAGTCGCACAGCGACTTCAGATTACCTGTTGCTTTGACCTCTCTGCCTGTCCCTGTTTTATGTCTGCAAGTGCTCAGCTGGTGGCCCCTTCCTCCCACGACTGGCCCCCTGCCACCGCAAGACCACTGCAGCCCATGCCTCTAAGCCAACGAGATGACCTGCCCCGAGCTGACCCACTGCCCTGTCCTGAGTCTCCCCGGGTCACCCCAGTCTCCCCTGCCCTGTCCCTTCTGGGGAAAGACAGGCATGTGGGGCCTTTGTCCAATAGGAAGGAACTCTTGGATTGGAAATACGAAAAATTGCCATTTTCTCAGCTGCCAGCACAGCAGAGAAATGATCTCAGTTTTCTGTGGCTGTTCCCAACAGGAGAAAAACTGCCAACCGCCAGCCCCCGTGCATGAGAGGTCTGAGATGCTGAGGAAAGGGGGCTGCACCTGGGGGAGGTGGCGGGGTGAGAAGCCGGGGTGGGAGTGGGGCTGGCTTGGTACAGAGGGCTGAGCTCCCCACTTGGCTGCAGCGTTCTTGCCTGGGAAGCCCTTCCCCACCCAGCACCCGCCGACCACCCACCTGGGTCTGAGCGGCTGTTGAACTATCTAGTTATCCTTTTTTTTATATTTTTTAATTTATTTTTGGCTGTGTTGGGTCTTCATTGCTGTGCGCGGGCTTTCTCCATTTGTGGTGAGCAGGGGCTACTCCTTGCTGTGGTGCGCGGGCTTCTCACTGCTGTGGCCTCTCCTGCTGCGGAGCACGGGCTCCAGGCACGTGGGCTTCAGTAGTTGCGGCACACGGGCTCAGTAGTTGTGGCACACGGGCTTAGTTGCTCCGCGGCATGTGGGATCCCCCCGGACCAGCGCTCGAACCCATGTCCCCTGCACTGGCAGGCGGACTCTTAACCACTCTGCCACCAGGGAAGCCCTCTAGTTATCTTAATAGTCACTTCTACTAACTGAGCACCTAATATGTGCCATGCCCTGTTCTGGGCACCTTTGGAGCCAGCAGACTGTTTGGTCTCTCCTGAAGTTCATAGTTCTCCGCCACCCTCACCTTTTCCCTGCACTCGGCTCTAACACCAACCTGCCTGGCTTTGTCCATCCCCTTGTGATTTCTGGGCAAGTTACTTAACCACTGTGCATGTTTCCTCATCTGCAAATGATTATAAAAGTACCCAACTTAGAGGGTTGTTGTGATGAGTTGAGTCGTTATTCCAAGTCAGATGTTGAGAATAGTGCCTGGCACAGAGTGTCTGAAAATGATAGTTCTCAGTATTATTGTTATTAATATTATCAGCACATGCCAGGCACTGTGTTAAGTGTGAAAATGAAGAAGATACAGGGCCTGTGCCACGAGGAGCTTCTAAGGCATTGCCCTGGGGAGATGAGCTGTTTCTCCACAGATTGTGATAAAATTATGCCATAGACATGTTGGAAGGGATACAGAGTTGTGAAGGGAGAAATCTCGTATCTGCTAGAGAAATCAGGAGAGACTTCATGGAAGAAGTGCCACTGCAGAAGGCCTTAACCCAGGTTCAAGAATTCTGCCTCTTAAGACTAATCAGTCAGCATCCACTCTGTGTCCAAGACCCTGAGGAAGACAGAAACATAGGGCAAAAATTGTCCCTGGCCTACCAGCTCTGAGTCCAGCATGGGAAAAGCCACAGCTGCCTGTGAGGGAATAGCAGGCAAGGGGGCTAAATGCAGGGTTACCTGGATGATCTCTTAAGACCTCTCAGAACTTTGACCCTGTGCTCCCTGGAGCACTGGGGAGCTGTGGTGTATTGTGAAACGAGGGAGTGGCTTGGTCAAAGCAGGGATCTAGCAACAATGACTTGGCTGGGGGCAATTTGCAGATTGGAGCAATATTGAAGGAAGCTGTTCCAGCAGCTGATCTGGGAGTGAGGACTCTTGGGATGGGGAATGACCATTAGAAGTCATCAGAGGTACCACCACATGGCAGACATTCGGGGAGACGAATCTGAACGCCAGCTCTGCCACTTAGCAGCAGCCTGACCTCTCATTTCTACTCCTTGGTTTATGCCTCTGTAAGATAGGATGGCAAATGGGGAGCCTGTAGCATATGGCTCAGTATTTGGAGCTTTTTTATTTTAGCAGCTAAAGCCCAGAGAGCAGAAGGGACTTGCCTGTGGCTCACAGCCAGTTCTGACCCCCTTGGGTGGGGACAGGAATGTCTTTATTGTCTGGTTAGGAGTACTGGGGAAGGTGGCCCAGTGAGAGCACTGAGACAGACAGGATCTCTCTCGCAATTTTTAATAGAGGCCCAAGGCCCAGCCTCCCTCCTCTTCCCTCACCCTGGCAGCCAGAAGCTCAGGGGTCCGATCCATCCAGGGTCACTGTCAGTGACTGAGGATCCAGGAAAGCCTCAGAAGAAGCCAGTCACGTCAGACTGTGGTTTTCGAGTCGCCCAAAGCCAAACATAGGTTGGAATCGTAGCCCTGCTGCTGTGTCGCTAGGTTACCCAGGAGCACTCGCCTGCCTTGTCTCCCTGAGCCTCAGCTTCCCCATCTGCAGAATGGGCATAATAGCATCACCTCTCTCTGCTGTGCTGCCACAAGGATAATAAGCCAGTGTACATGGACGTGCCCAGAACAGAAGCTGTGTGCCTGCCCGAGGGGCTCAGGAAACAGTCAACAGGTTTGTTTCCTTCCTTTCTTGCCCGGTGCCAGGCCTCACTGCCAGGAAGCATGTTTAAGACAGTGCCAAAGAGTCCCCAGAGAGCTGTTTTCTGGTGGTTGGGTTTTTGGTTTTGTTTTCTTTGGGGTCTTATTTTTATTTACCCTTGATGCCTCCTAGCAACGTGCTGCTTGTTTTAAAAACAGCAGTGGCCAGCTGCTGGCCCCTCTCCCTCCCTCCCTGCCTCCCTCCTTCCCTTCCCAGGAAAACAGCTTCAAGCATCGCCCCCACTTTCCAGGGTCTCTCCACCCCAGGGTGGAGGAGGCCTTCCTGGGAATGCAGCGGGACCCAGAGCACACAATGCCAGGGTGCGTACCTGGCCCTTGAGTCCACGGCTTCCCAATATTTGCATCTCCTCTGTGGCAGCCCCCAAGTTGGGCATAAGGCTACCTGTACACCATCAGGCAGGCAGCCTGTGCCATTGCCAGAAATCAGGTCTAAGGATACAGGGAGATTCTGACGGAGCCCAGGCATCTCTGAAGCACTTCTGCTGCTGCATCCTGCATCCTGAAAGCTCGTGGACACCCTGGTCCCAGAGCTGACCCCTCCCGCTGCCCATCCTGTAGGGTTGTGGGGGGCTGGGTAAGGAGAACAGGCAGAACTCAGTGCGTGGTCTCTGTAACCATTTATAATTCATCATGAGCCCTTAGGAGTCGCTCAGATGTCCCAGTCCACCCAGAGGGCCCTCGTCTCCCCAGCCTCCCACCGGGTTCCTCTGTCCCGGGTGTTCTTTCAGCCAACTGCTTGCCTTCAGACAAATCTTTTCCTCCTGCTGCAGTTTAGTTTCCCTGCCTGTGAGAGCAGGGTTGCCATGCTGGATCAGTGCTGTCCAACAGAAACGTACCATGAGCCACATGTGTAATTCCAATTTTTCTAGTTACCACGTGAGGAAAGTAAAAAGAAACAGGTGAAATGAATTTTACTAGTATATTTCAACCAATATATTCAAAAGATGATCATTTCAACATGTAATCAGTGTAAAATCAGTTAATGAGATTTTTACATTCTTTTTTTTCCCCTTTGTGTTACATCTTCGAAATACCCCATGCAATTTACACTGTCAGCAGCACATCACAATTCCGTCACAACTCCATCACAACTGGCCCCATTTCAACGGCTCAATAGCCACACGTGGCAAATGGCTGCCATCCTGGAAGGTGCAGGGCTAGGAGCTCCCCAAGGGCCCTACCACATTCTCCCCTTGGAGGTATTTTCGGGGCCCTGGAGTTAGTGCTCTGGGGACCGGTGAGCCTTGGGGACTCTCTGGGGTCCTTCTCGGAGATTCCCTGCCCAGCCTAGAGCCGGCTCAGCTCCTCCCCAGCCCTGGCATGGTTCATGCTGGCCCTGGGGACTCCCATTCATGCAGGCAGCAGCTCCCAGATGTCTCCCAGAGGCCACGGTCCTTCCCCTTCTTCCAGGAGATGCTACAGACCATAGGCCCGATCAAGTCACCTTGAACTCACTGAGAGTGAAAGCCAGAGTCCTTCAGGGGCTGACAGGCCACACGAGTGTCCTTTTTCCCGACAATACCTCTCTGACCATATCTTTCCTGTCACCCATTCAGCTCCGACCACACTGTCCCTTTTGCTGTCCTCACCCATGCCAGGCACCAAGCCTCAGGTCCTTGCTACCCCTCTGCCTGGTCTTTTCCTCCAAATAAGCATGACTCATCACCTCCCTGCCTCCTTCAGGTCCGGGCTCAAATGCATCTTACCCAGGTGGCCCTCCCAGCCACGCCTTACTTAAAACAGCCCTGCCTGCCCCTCACTCTGCCCCGACCCTGCTCCATTTTTCTCCCCCTGACATACTGTATAGTTATGTTTCTTCTTGTTCATAGACTGACACCTCCCCCCCTTGGAATGGAAGCCCCACGAGCAGGGCCACAACTATTCTGTTCACAGCTGTATTCCCAGCACCTGAACCGGTGCCTCACCAGAGAAGATGCTCAGTACCTATTGTGTGAAATGAATGAATAGAAACATTGCTCCTTCCCCTCCCCTCACCCTTTCCACCTGGGACACCACCCAGAAGACAGGGACCACAGTGGGGGATGTTTATGCCTTCCCGCCTTCCTGCCTTCAGTCACAATCAGCTGCCATATCCTTGCTTTGCGGTCTTGGAAAAATTACATCACTGCCCTGTGGCTCAGTTTCCACATCTATAAAATGGGATAATAAGAGTACCCTCCTCACAGGATTGTGGTAGTGAATGAATAATAAATGCATGGAATGTGCTTGGAGCAGAGCCTGGCTTGTAGTAAGTGCTCAGTAAAGAGTAGCTACAGGTTGATTCAGCTCGTATTTTTGAACACCTGCTCCACGCCAAGCACTGTAACAAACACTGATCATGCGGCAGGAAGACACGGTTACCAGCCAGTGTGGGTCGAGGATGCAAACGATTTCGGTGCAGGGGGCAGAGGGGAAGGCAAACAGAGACTGACTCACCTGGATTTCGGAAAGCGGCAACCACTGCCAAAATCTCTGTGACCTGGTGCGTTGAGCTCCACATGGGGTGACCTTTGTCCATCCGCTACAGCAGTGGAAAGACTACAGCACTACAGCCAGGGAACCTCTACTCTGTCACCGACCTGGAGGGAGTCACTTCTGTTCTCTAAGCCTCAGGCTTCTTATCTGTAAAGTGGGATAAAAACAAACAGCACCGGCATCTCAGATCATGGGGATTCAATGAGCTGATATGTAAAGTACTCAGCACTGACCAGAGGCTGGATAGACAGGAGATGCTATCAGTACCCTCCCTGCTAAAGAACTGGCCAAAGGGAAGAGAGAAAGTGTGAACCTCCTTGAGTGGTGCCCTGTGTGCAGCTAGCCCTCCATCAGCGCCTGTTGGTTTGCACTCTGAAATTCTCCCTGGACTGTGGTGCAGAAGGGCCGCTCAGTGGGGGGAGATACTTAAAGTTAGGGGAGGTAGATGGGAACTTCAGACCCCTCTCATCCTGGAACCATCCTTATCTGAAAGATGGGGAGATTAAAGTCCAGACAGGGGAACGATCTTAGCCCAGCACACAGCAGTCAGGCGTGGCAGAGCCGGACCTGAGACTCAGGTCCCTGCTCCCAGGCCAGTGGGCTTGCTGTTGTGTCTTCAGAGGTTTCGCGTGAGGGTGTTGGAGGTGGGGGAAGCGTGGCCAACTATTGCTGGAGGAAGCTGGTTGGTCACAGATTGGGGCTCCCCCCAACACCTAGTTAGCTTCCCCAGGGGTGTATCCAGGGGAAGAGCCCAGCAGGCATGATCTTTACATGGAGTAACCAGATTCCATCTCCAATAATCACATCACAAACAGCATGAAATGTGACATGTGGGGAAGACTTTGCTAAATGTATGACTGGTTTTCTCATTTTCCCTCCGTTCCCCTTCCTAGGACCACCCCCGCTCTTC